>NC_085873.1:48179553-48244553 GCF_034702125.1 Engraulis encrasicolus | reverse complement strand
TCATCAGTGGCCTCCCCACCTACGTGGCCGAGAACGGCTTTGTGAGTTTGGCCCTCATTACTAACTAACAGCGTTTTCACACCAGGTCCCTTTCAGCCTCCTATAAGTGAACTCAGAAGAGTGACTCAGCATTTTTGCCGCGTATGTGAATGCTCCAAAGCATACCCAGACCCCTCGGAAGCTAACAGTACTGAGACCTTGGTTGACGTGGTCTCAGTTCGGTTCGCTTATGAGTTCTGAGAAGTTACATTTGTGACTGGCTGTAATCACTTAAGAAGGTCTCTAGAAGGACCGGTGTGATAAAAAAAAGAAGAGTGACTGTGACACACTATAAAAGCCTAGTTTTGGGTAGGGTGCGCACATCATGCCTGATGAAGATCCAGCGTGATGTTGCTTTTTAAATAATAACGTTTATTTTTAGAGCTTATCAGCAGTGTGCGGACCTACCTTTTTCAACACTATAAAAGCCTTCCAGGACCAGAAAGATCAGGAAGTTCTTTTAGTAATACTCTCACAATATGAACAAAAACAGAGTCCTTTTGTTGTCGGTTCACTTTTTGGTCCACTTACGGAAAGAGGACTGAGTTTGGTTCACTTAAAGGGGACCAGGTGTGAAAACCCTAGCTAATGTTCCCATTTACTTCCAGTGATTATGCTAAGCTATGCTAATAATTCTGATCCAATAAATCCAAGTACTGAGAACACTGAGAAGAAAATGATACACACATTCATGAATGATGCTGGGAAATACTGCAAATAGACTATGTGAAAATCAAAAATGGGTGGACTGTTCCTTTAAATTCAAATCATGTGTCCTATTATTGATTACATTTCATAATGTGAGTAGTTCAGACAGGCTCAGTTTCAAACACATTCTTTCATTTAACATTTGATGTAAAATTAACCGTAAATTGTGTTTGACTTTGTGTACGACCGTGTTTTTTTTCTTACCTGCAACTTTAGATTTGTAACATGATGAACGTCGCCGCAGACGACTATTTCACTTTCCAGGTAAATAACGGCAAACATCCTAACTACTATCACTCACTAATGTCGTAGAATATTATTTATTTGACTCTAACTCTTACCTTTTATTTCCACTCATATATATATATATATATATATATATGTTTGTGTTTTTTGTATCCTTATGAATTTTCAACCTGACAATGAACTGTAGGCCTATTTATAGAACCACAGCTCTGTATATGTTCCTTTTCTTTTACCTTTACCAATCATAGCCCTGTTTTTTTCTAGTTTGAATACATCTGTAAACATTTGAACTGTTTCTTTAACATTTAACATTTATAATGCTTCCATTCCAGAAAGAAGCAGTAGATGAAACAGGTTTCGTCATCAAGAACGTGCTCTCCTTGCCCATTGTCAACAAGAAAGAAGAAATCGTAGGCGTGGCCACCTTCTTCAACCGCAAAGATGGCCGACCCTTTGATGAGCAGGATGAACAGATCACTGAAGTGAGTGGCACAAAAACAGACACAAAAGGGTAACACTTTTGACTACTTGACGCCGGTGTCATAAGCATGCCATTACAGTGTCATAATGGTGTCATGGCACAGTTATGCATGTGTCATAAACATTATGTCCACGTCATAAACATTTTATGACTGTTGCCCTTAAGTGACATTCGGCTATGGCAAAGACAACTGTCTGAATGCAGCGTGTATGTAGTGTATCCAGGCACCAAAGGTCAAACAACATATACGAGTCATCAGGCTAAAATGGGTTAAGGCAGTGTTTCCCAACCAGGGGTACGTGTACCACTAGGGGTACGCGAGCACACTGCAGGGAGTACATTGGGATTGAGAAAGCGACATAGAACTTGACTTAGGTGGTACTCATGGCACAACAAAAAGTCTTGGGGGTACACAAGACAAAAAAGGTTGGGAAACATTGGGTTAAGGCATTATAAAACCGCAGCAAATATATATTTAAAAAAAAAAAACATTCAACATTCAACATTGTCTTTTGTTCCTTCCCCCGACTCTACCCAGGCCTTGACCCAGTTCCTGGGTTGGTCCGTGCTGGTCTGTGACACCTACGACAAGCTGAACCGCACCGAGTGGCGACGCGACATCTACCAGGAGATGCTGATGTATCAGACCAAGGCTACGCTGGCAGACGTGCAGACCATCCTGGTGAGCAATACATGGGTTCTCAGTGTTTATCAACACGATGTTATGAGGAGGGGGCAAGACACTGGCAGCCAACCACGTGAGCTAATGGTTTGACCGACAGCGGTTTCCAACAATCAGAGGTTGAGTTGTGCGCAGCTAGGTCCTGTGAGATAATTCTTTGACCGACAGCGGTTTCCAAGAATCAGAGGTTGAGTTGTGCGCAGCTAGGTTCGCGCAGTCAGGTTATAAACAAAAGTTAGAACCCATGTATATGGCTTGTTGCCTTCGTGATGTCACTTCCTGCCTGCAGGGCTGCGTTTCTCAACAGCGTCTTTGTTAGCTAAGTTAGCAACTTACTACGGTTGCAATGCAATTTCCCGTCAGCAACTTTCTAAGTTGCTAGCTGGTTAGTGACAATGCTTTTGAGAAACAGGGTCCTCCTGTTCAGTCACACAAAGTTTTTCCCCCACTTCTCTCTCTAGCTCTCTTTGTCTGTCTGTCTGTCTGTCTGTCTGTCTGTCTGTCTGTCTGTCTGTCTGTCTGTCTGTCTGTCTGTCTGTCTGTCTGCCTGTCTGTCTGTCTGTCTGTCTGTCTGTGTAGTTCCAGCCAACTGTCTCTATCCAATCAGTGTAAAAGGTAGAAAAGTCTTTATTAAGTTGGCAACATTTCCATAATTGTATTGAACAATATTGTGATTAGCATGAACAATTATATCATAATGTATGTATAATATGACACATAATGTGGAAATACTGGAAAGAATATTATGTCAAAAAAGCATGTGTAACTGATTGTCCATTGGCTGTCCATTGCCTCGTAGAACACAGAAGAGAAGATGGGCAACAAACCAGAGGATTGCGACATGAAGGAGATGTACAAACTCCTGGTAAGAAACCACACTAGGGGTGGGCGATGGGGCAAAAATGTCATTTGACCATTTTTTTTTCACATAAAATCTTGATTCCGATTTATTTTTTCGAAGACAACAACACTAAGTAAAAATAGACATCACTCTGATACTGATGGAATATCCTCACTGCAAGACGATCTATACGATTTCTCCACTTTGGTAGATTCGAGAAGATCTTGTACTCCATTACACGATTCACGATTTAACATCGTCATCATATCGCTCACCGCTAAACCACACCTTACAATTACATCTTGAAAACAGGATGCGTTTGCAACATTTTGCACTCCTGATTCGAATGGGTGCGTTGGAAGTAACCAGTGGTTCAGAGACGTAGACAAAATGTCGATATTATCCGCACACCATCCATTACCGTACCATTGCATTTGCATTGCTCAGTCATTCAGTCATTCAGCCCTGACAAAGGCTACTTGTAGAAGGTCTGAATGAACGAAACGTTGTGAGCGATAAAATTACATGTGTTGGACGGTGTGCAAGCCATTTTGTCAGCTATATTGATGAATGTTGCAAAATCTACCATTTGTACAGACTAAATTTATAGATTAACTCTATTGCTTGACTGTACTAATACTAAGGTATACTATGTAAAAACACATTTCGTGTTGATGGATTAGCTTGAGTAACTTCTTAGTGTATCTGTTCGGCCTGGCTAATACTTCCTTGGTCACTGAAAAACCAAAAACTCGATTACATTACCAACATGCTTCACCAACATTTTACAACTATGACATAATAATATGAAGAGCTCTTTTCCAAAATGAGATATATCCATTTTATAGAATGTTGGGAAATTGACATTTTTGTATTGGGCATTCCATTGAATTGCATTGCAAAATGCATTTTACAGAGGTTAAAAAAGTATGTTCCCAAAACATTTGAATGGCAAGAATTCACACATAGATTATAGGACTACTTAACCGTCAATTCCAAAATTAAAATGCAAAAATTCAAAAATGGTGTATATAGCGTTTTGGAAAAGAGCTCGTCATAATAAATAAACATACATAATATAATAATGAACTTATTAAATCCAAAGCTTGTCTATTTTGTTCCCATGGGGTTAATTAATCTATTTTCTGTTCGTAATCTGTTTTATTTTCCCCTTCTGTTTCTGTTTGATTCGTATAGCGTGCCAACATCCCAGAGGCTAAAGACTGTGACATATTGAGTTTCAGCTTCAGCGATCTCCCTGTGGCCGAGTTCGATCTCATCAGGATGGGCCTTCGCTGCTTCTTTGAGCTCAATGTGATCGAGAAATTCAAAGTGCCACCAGAGGTGAGCTAAACAAACCTTTTAGGAAGTCAAGTCGAGTCAAGTCGAGTCAAGTCAGGGGTGCATTTCTCAAAACAATATTTTTTTTTACTATGTTAGCAGCTTTGTTGTTTGCAATACAACCTCCCATTGGCAACTACCTAAGTTGCTAACAGGCTAACAACTATGATTTCGAGAAATGGACCACAGCTGCTTTATTACCAGTTTCACCGTATGCGCAGGTCATACAAGGAAATACGAAATATTACATTTCTCTCTATCCCATGACATACACAGGACTGACATTAACAGGAGAGACATCAAAGAGCAAGACTAGGAGGACTAATATCACTAATAACATTGAACAGTAACAAGTAATACGTAGACTAATAATAAAGTGATATAATTAATAAATAACATTTGAAACATTTCAGATTTAAACAAATAATGATGTTTGGGCAGGAATGAACTGAAATTAGAGGAGTCTTCTCCAATGATTATACTCATTAAATGGCCCAGTGTATGTTAATAAATACGCTTGAGTTGAGTACTATGAATGCAAAATTTCACTCTTCTAATGTTGAATTAACACTGCAAAATATAGCAAAGATGGACATTGTACTATCCACCTTCCAGTTTGAATTCTCTGACATTGAAACATACAGCTTTACAAGGGCATTGTGTTTATTCCCCCACTGACATCTCCACTCCACACCGCTACATAGGATTTGACTCATAGGCCTACTGTAATACTTCGGTTAAAACCGACTAATGTCTTTTCATGTGAAGTCATCACGTCTCAAACCATGTGACTCCATGTCCCTTCAATAGGATGCACAACTTTTTTGTAATCTAATCTAATTCCTCTTGCCCGTTGTAGATCCTGACGAGATGGATGTACACAGTGAGGAGGGGCTACCGTGACATCACCTACCACAACTGGAGACATGGCTTCAACGTGGGACAGACCATGTTCTGTCTGCTGCAGGTGAGCAGAACTGAATAGTACTTTTGACTCTGAGGAAGGCGCAGGTGCGCCGAAACGTCAGTCATTTAGTGCATCAAAATAATTTTTTAAAAACTCTAAAAAAGTTGCTGAGTGCTCCAGTCATCCCTGGGTCTAGTCACTGTGAAGTAGCCCAGCTTGTCTTGATACTGCTGTCCTCGACGGTGAGCACCACCAAGGCTGAAGCGCAGACATCCCTTCTTTGAACTGAATAGTAATTGAAGAGTTCAGATGCAAAACTCCTTAAGTGCCTTTTCAGAAAATAATCTTAATTCATTTTTATTTAATACAAAACTATCAAAATTGCATATTTATGTAATATAACTATTTATATGTATTATCAAGTACATGAATGTAAACCAAACCAACAACGGGGTTCTCATGAATATCATGAAATTCCCATTGTCTAGGCCTACTACTACTACTACTGCTACTACTACTACTCCTACTACTCCTACTACTACTACTAATACTACTCCTACTACTCCTACTACTACTACTACTACTACTACTACTACTACTACTGCTAATAATAATAATAGTAGTAGTAATAGTATTGGTATTAATATTAGTATTAATGTTAGTAGTATTAGTGTTATTTCACAGTGTTGTAAATACCCTATTTGGATTTAAATAAGCTTACTCATTGATAGCATTGACACCCCATTTGTTTTTTGTTTTTGTTGACGTTGTTTTTCCCCCTCTGCCGCCCCATAACACCAGACTGGCAAGCTGAGGAAGTACTACACCGATCTGGAGGCCTTCGCCATGGTGGCTGCTGCCTTCTGCCACGACATCGACCACAGAGGGACCAACAACCTCTACCAGACCAAGTACGTCGTGTGTCATGCACCTCATACTCACTCAACTCATCAGGGCTTGACATTAACTTTTTCGATCACCGGCCACTGTGACTTGTGGTTTTCCCGAGTCACTAGCGAATCAGCTTTTCTACTAGCCACACATTTGTTTTGTTTTTTGTTTTTTTTAATCATGATACAGTACATCTAACCTCAGAAGATGAGCTTCTAAAGCAAGAATAATAGTGCATAGCTTTCTACATGGAAATAAATCGAACAAATAGAAACTGAGCTTTTTTCTTGGGCTTAAGCACAAACAATTAATACACAAGTGGCAAACAACAGAATGTAGGTTGATATGTCATACCAGTGAGTAGGTAACCTGCCAAATTGGCTAGTGGCACTGAAATTATTACCAGCCACAGCCAAGTTTTACCAGCATTTGGCCGGTTGGCCGGTGCCAGTGTCAAGCCCTGCACCTAAGACTACTACTTCATTCAGACATGACAGCTTAACATACTGACAGGAAGTGGGGAGTCATAAAATGTTTATGACATGGACATAATATTTATGACTTATCTATGACTGTGTCATGACACTATTATGACACTTTACTTTACGGATCGCTAATAAGGTGGTAATTTCGTGTTAATTTCATAGTTTCATAGTTATTTCAGGGTAATAACTGTTTGGTTTTAGTAACAACAGCAAAATAACCATACAGTTTACAGTGCATTGTGTGTGTGTGTGTGTGTGTGTGTGTGTGTGTGTGTGTGTGTGTGTGTGTGTGTGTGTGTGTGTGTGTGTGTGTGTGTGTGTGTCAACAAAATATCACCGTGCTGCGAGTCATCAGGGTGTCACCAAAATGCGCTGGAAACTGTATGGTTATTTTGCTGTTGTTACTAAAAACAAACAGTTATTACCCTGAAATAACTATGAAATAACTATGAAATTAACACAAAATTACCACCTTATTAGCGATCCGTAAAGTAAAGTGTTACCGACACTATTATGACACTTTATTATATGGTGTGACGTCATCGGTCGAATGCTCCATTCATTTCAACGGGGCTCCCCAACGTTCGCACGTCTGTTATTTTTCGATAACGGACGGGTTGGTCTATAACAGACCGCTGTCAATGGCAACAAGACTTTTCACTGCTAAAGCGACTTTTCAACAAGACTCTAATCAGCTGCTGTGATAGACAACACCTGTTGTCCTGGCTACCTGTTTCCTAGCGGTGTTCCACAACGGCACTGTTTTGTTTTGCGCAGCAACAATCTTAACATTAAATAGGCCTAAAGAAATGTCCCCGCCATGTGTGAATCATTTAAGTATATCCATATAATAAGCGGGTTAACTTTCGGCGAGTCGGTCGCTTTGTGGAATAGCAGCACTTCAGAGAGAACAAGACCCCTCCGCTACGCGTCGGGGTCTAAAGATTCTCTCTGTCGTGCTGCTATTCCACGGTAGCGACCTTCTCGCCGAACGTTAACCCTTACGTAATGACATGCATATGACACCGGCGTTAAGTAAAGTGTTACCCATGTAGAGTAGAGTAGAGTGTCATTTATTGATCCCGAGGGAAATTAAGGTGTCAAGTACAAACCCCAACTCCGGTGAAGTTGGGACGTTTGGTAAACAGTGAATAAAATCAAAATGCTATCATTTTCAAAACATTCAATCTATTCATTAGATGGAGAATAGTGAAAAGACAGCATATTAAGTGTTAAAACCGAGAAAAAATATTGTTTTGGGGGACATATGTACTCATTTCTAATTTGATAAATCCAACACGTCTCAAATAAGTTGGGACGGGGATCAGTGAAATTTAGTAAACATCCAAATAAGATAAAACAACACAGAAGAACATTTCAAAATGAATTGTACTGACGGACAATATAGGTGTCCAGGTATAAGATCATCACAGAGAGGCTGAGTCACTCAGAATTAAAGATGCAAAGGGAATAATTACCATAGTTATTACATACATTTTTTAATTCCCTTTGATTTACCACGATTGAGTGTATATAAGACATATTTTTGTTACTAAAATCATTGTATAGGTTCATGACATCATTAAATATATATTGGCTGTAGTCTCACTCTAGCACTCCAGGAATTAGAGCTATTGAAAATTGACCATATTAAGAATGCGTGCAAATGATACAGGGGTGTAACATTCTCCTAAGCACTTGAGCTCACTTGAAATAGACCCAGAGGACATGGGAAACTGTCCTTTGCTTACAGAAGTCAACAGAAGTTGTAGAAGTCCATTCTTTTTGACAATAATAGAGCATTGCACATCCTGTGCTACAGTGAAAATGGACCATCCAACTTGTGTTAGTGCTAACTTCAAAAGTCAGCCTCCATGATGGCATGCGGGTGCAGTAGTGCATTGGTTAAGATGTTCTCACTCATCTGTAGAGTTAAATACAGTGCTGAATGGTATAAATGGGTTTTAAACAGCATGAAAAGCCACTCATGAATTATATTTTGAAGGGAGATCTTCGATTACTGCCACATAGTAAGGTCAAATTGCATTCTCTACTATGTTTTAACAGTTTGGCTCCGTCATAAGGACCAGCAGGTGATAAAATGGTGGGCTTTTGGTCAAGACCTGTCACACTGTAAGCACTACAGAAAGGAAAACATTGCAAAACATGACAAGGAATACACCCACCATTTAAGCTGGTGAAATCATGTCCAAGATAGGAATTAACACTGTTTTTTATATAAAATCATCTCATCGGTTAATGTATTTAACTGTTAAGTGTTGTCTTTTGTTTTGTATTTAGTCTTCCTCGACATTTGCTGCCATTTATTGTCCCCGTCCCAACTCTTTTGAGACGTGTTGGATTTACCAAATTAGAAATGAGTACATATGTCCCCCAAAACAATATTTTTTCTCGGTTTTAACACTTAATATGTTGTCTTTTCACTATTCTCCATCTAATGAATAGATTGAATGTTTTGAAAATGATAGCATTTTGATTTTATTCACTGTTTACCAAGCGTCTCAACTTCACCGGAGTTGGGGTTTGTAGCATACATACATGCATAAATACAGAAGAAGACACAAAGACATTACACACAACATTGCACATGTATTCACAATTTTTTTTTTGGTTGGTGTGTGTGTTTCCGTGTGTAGGAGTGCGTCGCCTCTGGCCAGGCTCCACACGTCCTCCATTTTGGAGAGGCACCATCTGGAGTACAGCAAGAACCTGATGGCTGATGACGTATGTGTGTCTGTGTGTCTGTGTGTGTGTGTTAGTGTGTGTGTGTGTGTGTGTGTGTGTTAGTGTGTGTGTGTGTGTGTGTGTGTGTGTGTGTGTGTGTGTGTGTGTGTGTGTGTGTGTGTGTGTGTGTGTGTGTGTGTGTGTCTGTGTGTGTGTGTGTGTGTGCGCGTGTGTGTGTGTGTGTGTGTGTGTGTGTGTGTGTGTGTGTGTGTGTGTGTGTGTGTGTGTTTGTGTGTTTGTGTGTGTGTGTACTGTGCGTGTGCGCGTGTGTGTGTGTGTTTTCTTAAAAAATGAGAACTACAGGTTCTTCTATTAGATGATTTACCACGTACCTTAACCTGGTTTACTCCTGAACCAGCTTTTTTTAGTATAGGCTCCCTGTATCATTTTACAGTATATAGGCCTACTAACGTCGTCATTGTGCATTTTTGTTTTCTCCAGACGGTGAACATCTTCCAGAGTTTGCAGAAGCGTCAGGTTGAGACCGTGCAGCATCTGCACGACGTCTGCATCATCGCCACCGATCTCGCTCTCTACTTCAAGTGAGCTGCCTTGCCGTCCTTTCAGTAGCCATGGCTCAGTGGTTAGAGCAGGTGTCACCAACGTTGTGCCCGCGGGCGCCAGGTAGCCCTCTAGGAGCTTCTGAGGTGCCCACCAAGGATGTTAATAAACAGTGACGACTACCAGATTTTAGTCACAGTTAATGCTTTTCTTGATTTAAATATGAAATTGTTTATTCTTTGCAACCTATAAACAAATTATCATTCAATAATAGCGTGATTTGACAATGATGCCAAGACATCAGTCGAGGATTTTGAACAAAAGTAGCCCTCGGGTAGCCCTTGGTAGCCCTCAGGCCTAGAAAGGTTGGGGACCCCAGTGGTTAGAGCACTGGCCTTTAGATCAGAGGGTTGCAGGTTCAAATCCCACCCTTGAAAAAGGTAGGTCTGCACACTGCCGATCAGCTCCGAAAATAAACGTTATTATTTAAAAATCTTAATCCGGCCCTGGTCAGAATGTTAACTGTTATATGATGTGTGTATTTCTGATCTCTTTGCCCACTAAAGGAAAAGGACGATGTTCCAGAACATTGTCAATGCAACAGAAACCATGGTGGAGGAGGAAGGAAAGAACTTTATCTCCAACAACCCAACTAGGAAGGAAATTATTATGTAAGTATCCTCTGCATTATAGTATCACACTAGCAGCTACAGAGTGGCAGATTTTGCCCAGTAGTTCTAGAATGACACTCACACATTCTACAGCTCACATAGAAACTAGTGTGAAATACCCCGCAGAGTGTTTATGGCATTATAGTGAGAACTCAACTCAAGAATTTGCTGTAGTTCTAATCTAATATATGTCATGGTAGGCCTACTCCTCAAAGGGTTTATGTGAATAACTGGCATTGCTATAACTTGCTAGAGGCTAACTTGTGTATTTATGCTGCTGTCGCTACTAGGGCTAATGCGAATAACTGGCATTGCTATATTTGCTTGCTATAACTTGTGTATTTCTGCTGCTGTCGCTAGTAGGGCTAATGCGAATAACTGGCATTGCTACTAACTTGCTATAACTTGTGTATTTCTGCTGCTGTCGCTAGTAGGGCTAATGCGAATAACTGGCATTGCTACTAACTTGCTATAACTTGTGTATTTATGCTGCTGTCGCTAGTAGGGCTAATGCGAATAACTGGCATTGCTATATTAGCTTGCTATAACTTGTGTATTTCTGCTGCTGTCGCTACTAGGGCTATGATGATGACTGGATGTGATTTATCAGCCATCACCAAACCATGGGAGGTCCAGAGCAAGGTACGCTATCCTTAAACATGTCTTGTTGTACTGTACGTATACATGTCTTTTTTTTTTAGCTATTTCCTTGGCTTTTTTATGGGCTTTATTTTTTATTTAAATCTATTTGGTCTTTTATCAATTTATGATAGGACAACAGTGTGAGAGGTGGCCAGGAAGCGAATGGGGAGAGAGACAGGGAAGGGTCGGCAAATGACCCGGGCCGGGAGTCTAACCCGGGTCGGCCGCATAGCAAACGAGTGCCCTACCATTTGCGCCACGGTAGGGCCATTTATGGCCTTTACTTCAACAGCCAGTGTAAGAGGAGACAAGAATCGATTGAAAGAGAGAGAGAGAGAGAGAGAGAGAGAGAGAGAGAGAGAGAGAGAGAGAGAGAGAGAGAGATGTGGGAGGATCAGGAAATGACCTGGGACTGGAATCGACCCTGGGTCCTCAACGTAACTGTGCGGTGCCTTAGCCATTTGAACCACAGCCAAAGCCACATGTCTACATGTCTATGATATGATGCTGTTAGGGTCATGGCTGGATTGGCCAAAAGGCATACAGGGCATTTGCCCGGTGGACTATGGATGATTTTGGCTTTTGGCCTTAATGGTATCAGGCCTCTTGGAGCTAGTCAGATATTAAGAAATGATTTTGGCTGTTATTACGGTCTTGGCTAAAATGGCCGGCCTGATTTTTCATCCCAGTTCAACCCTGATTATATTAGGGTCGAGGTCTGATAGGCAACAGAGTTACGCAATTGGAGGACCAGGAATTAAATTGCAGCCCCGCCTTTCAACGAGTTCCTAAAGCGGCTGTCTTCCCACAGACTCAACACAGAACCACCACATTAACAGCCAAAAATAAGGACTAACGAACTATACTGCGGGGTAATCACCACAAATATGTAAACTATCAACTGTCTCGGTGGTGATAATCACAACAGTTTTACCACCTGTGATGTCTATCTGAAGTTATTTCTACGAACAGCAAGTCTTGTCATATTCCCTGCATTACATCGCATTGCATTTGCTGTGTGCTACGCCCACTACTAAGAACTAACATTCACAACGCTGAGCAGTACTGAGAAGCTAAAACAGCTAATTTTGCTAATGAGGAAGTCAGAACTAGCAGACAGCGGAGATCGCCTGACTCTGTTGTCTGTATGGCTCTGGCAGTAGCCATACATAAACGAATGCAGGTGCAAAACGTACACCAAAGAAGGAGTTGCTGGTGATCAGAGGCAAAATAAAAAAAAGTGGCCAAACATAAATCGTCACAGAGTCGAACAGAGTAGAACAATATCATCTCGGTGGGAAATGATCTTGGTCCTTTTCTCCTCACACCCTGACACTGTCCTTTCCTTGTTCGCTGTTCCTGTGCAGGTGGCTCTGATGGTGGCCGCTGAGTTCTGGGAGCAAGGTGACCTGGAGAGAGAGGTTCTAGAACAGGAACCCATTGTGAGTTTGTTACAGTACATTACATTACATTACATTACACAGAACCGTTCTAGAACAGGAACCCATTGTGAGTTTGTTACAGTACATTACATTACATTACACATTAGAACCGTTCTAGAACAGGAACCCATTGTGAGTTTGTTACATTACATTACATTACATTACATTACATTACATTACATTACATAATGCATACAATGCTCTACGGCTACACCTTCTATTGCTCGTTTTATGATATATCAATGTGAGCCATTGTGGGCTATAACATTGTCAGGAATTATTATATTGGTGGATTGTTACAAGGAAGGTCATATTATTGTAAACCATGTACCGTTATTCACATATATGTGATGTACGTATATCTGTGCAGTGGAGTCTTATTGATGCCATGTCATATTATCCTTACGCCTCAGTGCAGCAATTATTATCTTATTATTTAAAACTTCAGGGAGAGACATATGCCTTTTTTCCACTGCCGGTTTTCTGGTAGACCTACGGCTCGACATAGCGCGACCCGGCCGCCACTTTTTGCGTTATAATTGAGCTGTGTTGTGCCTAAGCAAAAAAAAACAAAAAGTGAAGAAGTCTTTTTCTCTATAGCCCATGATGGACAGGAACAAATCAGCGGAATTACCCAAGATGCAGTGCGGTTTCATCAACTTCGTATGCTCGTTTGTGTACAAGGTAAGCATTTTCTATATTTTCAGATCCAAGAATTACGTTTTTCAGAATTGTTTTCGAAACGCTTTACAACTTGTGCCAACAGGAAATTGTCATATCACTACATTTTGTCCTTACAAAACATCAAACGTGCACCAGTTGCTGTCGGTAATGGCTAACTTAGCAAAGCTACCGGTAAATATTTAGTAGTATGACCAAAGTACAGGACGTTTTGCTGCTAAAAATGTCTATTTCTGGAAATTCAAAATGGCAGACATGGAGAGGAGGCCCCTTTGAGCATGAAAAGTGCAATTTTCCAAATCATAATGAATACTTAGTTAGAATCTAATGGTGGTGGTAAGAATCGATAATAAAAAGGTAACATTAGTTAGGCCTAATTGGCAATGGAAATAAACTGATAAATATTTTTAAAAATCATAAAAAGGTAACATTTGTGAATGGGCAATGGAAATAATAAACTGTTAAAAACATTACACAGTGCACCTTTTAAGTTTGAAGTCGAGGCTAACGGGGTGCCCATTTATTTTTGCGTTCCAGGAATTCTCAAGGTTCCACAAGGAAATCACTCCCATGTTTGACGGGCTGAATAACAACTTGTTTCACTGGAAAGAACTGGCCGATGCGTACGAAGCAAAGATGAAGGCCATCGAGGACGAGAAGAAGAAGCTAGAGGGAGGAGGAGACCCCAAACGTATGTAGTAGTCCAACTCACCAGTCTTTAGAAGAGCAAATGAAGAGTTCAGATGCAAAACCCCCTAAGGGCCTCCGCACACCGGCTCCGACAAAGTGCTGAGCACTGCTCAGCTAAAATTCGGTTCCATTGTTCCGCACACTGGTGCCGATGTCCGCGGACATTCGCCGATGTCGGATAGCAATTAGAGACAAGTTCTATTTTGTCGGCGCCGCCCATTGACTATCAATGCAATGTTCGTGTGAAATTGGGTTTGGGGGTCCGAATTCTGTCGGAAGCAAAAGTGCGCCGCAGTGCTGTCGGAGCCAGTGTGCGGCCGGCCTAACTCCATTTCTGAAGACCTGAACTTCTATATTTTTAGAGAACCCCGTTGTTGGTTTGGTTTACATTCCTGTGCTTGATAATACATATAAATCGTTATATTACATAAATAAAATTTAAAAATATGCAATTTTTATAGCTTTGTATTAAATAAAAATGAATTAAGATTATTTTCTGAAAAGGCACTTAGGGGGGTTTGCATCTGAATTGGATCTCCATTTGCATCTCCATTGGAGCTGATTGCACATAGGGCCCACAGTTTGCTGCTACGCCCCTGTGCACGGTTGTGCCATTGTAATTTGTTTGGGAGCATCATGGAACAGTGTCACGGATCTTAATCTTAATCATCTCCTTGCAGTTGTCTTCTGTTTGGACCGTCCACCACCTGTGCTACTGGTCAATTGTATTGTAACACTATTTCCTTTTGTGTGTGTGTGTGTGTGTGTGTGTGTGTGTGTGTGTGTGTGTCTGTGTCTGTGTCTGTGTCTGTGTGTGTGCCAACAGCTGAGGAGGCTGCCGAGGGAGGAAAGTCCAAAACCTGCTCCGTCTCCTAAACGGGCGGTGGAGGCTCCATCACTCGCAGGAGTGGTGCATCATGGGAGACAGAGTCTGCAAGAAGACGAAGCGACTCTTACGATGGACAATCAATTATTTATTCTCATTTTATTTTATTCTATTTCATTTTCCCCCCGCTTTTGAAATCTTGCAAAGGACAATTAATTATTTATTCTCATTTTATTTTATTTTATTTTATTTTATTATTTGTCCCCTGCTTTTGAAATCTTTGAATGCAGCATCAGTGCACATTTAGCTTCCCAGTGAGTCTACATTGTATGTTGGACCAAGTGGACATATAGGGGTTTGATTGTGTTTGGATCGTTTTTTTGTCAGCTTCAAAGCCATGAAATATGGATTGCTTGTAGTGACACGAATATCCATGTTCACTGCTCACGTTTTTGTTTTGTTTTTTCCCCCAAAACCGATGAAGTCTACCCATGAAGCAGCTGTCGTCGCTATGAGACAGTGGCAGAGAATGCTGAAAATGCTTAACATGATGCCAGACAGAACCAAACAGAAAAAAACTAAAGCTATATTAACACTCAAGAGCCACTCATGCACGCAAGACTACACAATGGTGCATATGTTGGTGGGTATGGAGTTGAAAATGTTTCTGCAATGTTTGCAATGCTAACTAAGTCAAATATTGAGAATTGGGTGCTTTAATGCTACCACGTTTTACCATCGTCATAACTGGCACTTCATGTATAATAACTAGTCCTTGTGCTCTGTTGACAATGTATCTTTTATTTTTGTCTTCTTATTTCTGAGGCTTAGAAGATGTTTTGACCTTGCATACAAAATAATTTTTCAGTTCTGGCCTGGCCTGGACGGGTCCAGGTTCTTAAGTCCAGTTTGTCCGGGAAGTGCAGGTTCTAAAGTCCAGTTTGTCCAGGAAGTGCAGGTTTTTAAGTCCGGTGTATCCACCTCTGGGTGGGCCTACACATAACAGTACTCTTGAGCTTGAACCAGAACTGTACTATATTGTCTCATTCGGATTCATTATTCAAAAAAGTAAAAGTTGAAAGCAGCTGGACTTTCTTTCTTTTTTTGAGACTAGACTGAAGATGTTTCCAAATCGAATCAAAAGTCTTCTTTTGATCTGACAGTAGGGAAACACAGGAGCTTCCTGTATCTCTGGATTTCTGGATGTGGAAGCTGTAGGCCACATCCATCATCATAATATCACAATGATGGACAGCCCTGGCTATATCAACGTCTCATCTCCAGCATGTTATAGTTCTTTAAAATGTTATATATATTTTTGATTGTATGACCAGATACGACACTTTTGTACTTTTTGTCTTATTTAAAAAACAAAGTGAATTAATGGACACAGGGCTGATGATTGATTGATTGATTGGTTGGTTGGTGCTGCTGACAGCCACGCTTGTTTGGCGTTAAAGATGGCATTTGTGCCTCTCTACACAAAGTTACTGGGGCACCTTGGTGGGCACAGATCCGTGCCAATTTGTTTTGGTTTGAGAGATCAGATAGTGATTTATATCATATTGATTTATTCCATACTATTTATTACTAATATGTCATTGTATTGATTGAACATTATGCAGCAAATAGACTGTGCCACAAGCAGAAATAGGACATATGACATGTTACTTAGTTTTTAATGACTATCAAATGTTGGTCAAACATGAAACACAAAAAAAGTATGTGAAAAAAATATACTGTACTCATAGACTGCGCTACAGCAAAGCGAAGAAATCCTGGGCACAAAGACTGGAGTCTATTGAAAATTGTCTTGATCAAGGCAATTCGAATGGAAGCCAGGTAAAATTGAAAGAAAAAATTCTGCACACTTAAATCCCCTTTGTGTTCTTTTTGATGATAGGAAAAGCTTTCGGACCGATTTAAGTGTGCAGACATTTTTCTTTCAATTTCACACAGTTTTTGTTTATGTTTGGCACCTTTTAATCGAGAGTGCGGTGGGATGCGGTTATACACAATGGAAGCCAGGTAAAAAGCTTCCACCCAAAGGTGTTCATGACAGTTTGTCATAATGTTTGTTATTGTGACACTTCCTAGTGTTATGTTAAGACTGTTGTGTCACCAAATGATAACACAGGGAGGATATAGGGACTTGTGATCTCTCCTTAAGTTTTGGGAGAGCAATGGATCATTTATTTGTCGGTCTCGTTGTCTGAAGTAACAAAGTTTGGGTCATTGGGGCAGTGTTTTCGGGGTTGATAGTTAAGACAGCTTGAAGGCCAGTGGAGTGGGGTGCTTGGGGGAAGTACTGTGTTATGTAAAATGTCAAAATGGTGTTACATCCTGCCATTGATCGGATAAAGGGCTGGCAGGATGGGCTGGATTAGAGATTGGGTTGGCAGCAGAGATGTACAGTGTAAAGTAGAGGTAGAAGGACTCTTGAGGATGTCATTACAACTATGCATTAACCAAACTACTAGTGTAATACCAAACTGTTGTAATGGCATCCATAAAAGTAGTACTTCTACTTCTTAATTCATCTCTGGTTGGAATTGGAAGCGGCGGCGATGATGTCGACAGCGACGGAGACTGGGAAGTGGGAAGTGGGAGGCGGGAGGTGAAGGAGAGAATCAAATCAATCACTCTTGTTATCCAATTAGCATGTCCCGAACGGCCTCCATGTTGGGTAACGTGTTGTTCACCACAACAGGAGTTCCCAGAAGAGGGCAGGAAGGTGACACTTGAGCCTGAGGGACAACCAAAGGCAGGGGAGAGCGAGAGAGAGAGAGAGCATGGTGTGAAGAGTTAATCCTGTCTCAAGCACCAGATTGAGACAAGCGATTGCGTGTCTGAAATGTGTGTGTGTGTGTGTGTTTGTGTGTGTGTGTGTGTGTGTGTGTGTGTGTGTGTGTGTGTGTGTGTGTGTGTGTGTGTGTGTGGTGTGTGTGTGTGTATGGTGTGTGTGTGTGTGTGTGTGTGTGTGTGCATGCATTTCCTCTGTTTGGAGAGTATGTGGACACGTGTGCGGGGTTCTAAAATGTTATATGACTTTGTATAGGTACAAATTATACTATTTTTTTTCTTTGAAAGGTCCTAGTCGACATACTGTATATGAAAAAATACCACTGTACGTCTCTACCTGTAAATGATTACAAAGAAATGTAAACAAAACAAAATAAATAATAATTCATTATTTTGAAAAGTTTAAATATTCCTCAGTGGTTATTTTCCCCTTGTTTCCCTAACAGACTTTCTTCGCAAACGGTTACCACAAACCCATACACTGTAAAACATTGCAAGCCAGTGAAACGTAAAAAAACGGTAGTTCCCCTGCTGCCTTAAGTTTGAACGTTTACTCAACTTGAGACTTAACTCAATTCGAGGCTTTCTCAAGTTGAGTTAACTTAAAGCGACACTGTGTGAGATTTTTAGTTGTTTATTTCCCGAATTCATGCTGCCTATTCACTAATGTTACCTTTTTCATGAATACTTACCACCAGCATCAAATTTTAAGTATTCATTATGACTGGAAAATTTGCACTTTTCATACATGAAAAGGGGGATCTTCTCCATGGTACGCCAATTAGCTGCAAAAACGACTGTACTTGGGCCATACATGAAAATATTAGTTTATTACTACTATCATGAAAAGGTCAAATTTGGCAATAGGCAGCCCAGTTTCAATGAGCAGCATAGTTGCAATACCTTTTTTCTGCACATTTCCTGCACAGTGTCCCTTTAAGGCAGCAGGGCAACTTAGTTTTTTTTACATTTGACTGACTGCAATGTTTTACAGTGTATGTACAGCAGCAGGCAGCTCAAGGGTGGAGAGGGAAGCTACTTAAGAGTTCTCCTCTTCCTCCTCACTCTTCCTCTTCCTCTTCCTCCCCACACAACTGCATCGTGCCAGGGGATTAACCCGGCCAATAAATCAGGCTTAAGGGACAAGACGATCGGATAAGTGGCTGACGGCCCAGACACATGACCTTCGAACTTCACAACGTGGGGGGGTCACACCATGCACGTTTGACCTTTCGTGATCAGCGAGTCTTAGACGCATAATGTGGAAAAACTGATGTTTTAACACACGTTGTAGGGCAGGCGGTAGTACAGTATTCTCTGCAGGGGTCTATTTCTCGTTAGCTACTTCATTGTTTGCGATACAATTTGCCTACTAACAATTACGCTTTCGAGAAACACACCCCAGATTTATTAAAACAAACTTCCCTTTGAACAATTGTTCCATTTTGCAGTTTGAGAGGTTTCTTTTCTTCTTTTTAGCACTTAGCTAATTCTAGATATAGAATGCCTATCTATTGGTCATCATTAACCAACCATTTTCAAAAGCTATAGATTAAAATGTTTTGTCTCTTTTATCAGTTTACTTCAAGGTCTTTTTTCTATTTTTTTTGCTTTAAAAAATCCCTCTGCTTTGTTTGCGAATGCTATTTTTTGCTTGTTTTTGGCCAACACAAAAGTGTGCAGTCATGTTTCTCTCTGTGGTCGTGTTAATTGCTCTTGCACTATTTTTAATTTGCCGCTAAATTTACACTGAATTACAACAAGGATTACGACACTGATTTCCGGTTTAAATAACTGTGCATCTTCCCATGGTATGGCGTGAGAGAGAGAGAGAGAGAGAGAGAGAGAGAGAGAGAGAGAGAGAGGGAGGGGGAGAGAGAGAGAGAGAGAGAGAGAGAGAGAGAGAGAGAGAGAGAGAGAGAGCGCAAGCGAACAGGCAGTAGCCTTTCCGACTTTCCACCGCCACCTGCCAGCCAGAGCGAGCGACACTCAGGTCATAATCAGTCATAATCTCACTCTCACACCAGCAGGGTAATCCAGGAACAATTATCACGCAACTTTCAGCAGCAGCACGGTGCTCCCTGCCTCCCTCCCCAGTCTGCACTACAGCAGCAGCCTGATCCTGAGCCTGATCTGATGGTCTGACTGTAATCCACTTTGCCACGAAGCAAAGGGCTACTACCTGCCAAGCCCTGCACCCTGCGCCCTGCCCTGGTGGTCACTAGCACTTCAGGCATTACCTGCTGCCTGCCTGAACATACCAGGGCTTGACATTAACTTTTTCACCCACCGGCCACTGTGGCTAGTAGTTTCTCCATGTCACTAGCCATTCAGGTATTCCACTAGCCACACATTTTAAATTGTTTTTGTTTTCTTTATCATGATAGTGTATGTCTTACCTCTGAAGATGAGGTGCTAAAGCAAGATGAGTGTAAAGTTTTACACAAGGGGCTAACAACAGAATATAGGCTACTATGATGCGTGTGTCATACCAAGGAATAAGCTGCCAGCCAAATTGGCTAGTGACACTGAAAGTATTACCAGCCACAGCAGAGTTTTACCAGCATTTGGCCGGTTGGCAGGTGCCAGTGTCAAGCCCTGGAACATACCTACTGTAACTGCCTGGTGGTGTGACTGAGTGCATCTTAATATGCGACCTTGCCTCCTCCACTCGTCTCCTCCACTTGCTTCTCGTCATGATGACATCACTGACAACAGCATTATATTTCAATATCTTGCAAAAGCTCCATTTTAAAGTCTTTTTCTCATTTGCAATTGGGATGGTGAATGAAAAACAGTCCCTCAAAAGTTGTTGTGGCGAGGCTGACAGCTGGGAAACTTTATCGTTTTCTCCACGGAGGAGGGGCCAGGAGGCGGGACGAGGAGACAAGCACAAGTGGAGGAGGCAAGGTCACATATTGAGATGCACCCTTTAAGTCCAAACAGCAGGGTGCTGTCCTGTAGCATGACCCTGCGCCTGCACCTGCGGTCTAGGGCTGTCACAATATTGTATTGAACCGAGAAATCGAGATACAAAGAGTCACAATACTGTATCGTGATGCAAGACGGCAGTGATTGTGATACGCCATTTCAAAGTTTGGTTACCCTTCAATAGATATCATTATTATTTGTAAACTTTTTAAAAATTATTAGCGGCCTCTTATAGTCTATTCTACCTATAAACGATCATCAAAAAGATGCATTTAAAAACCATGGGGTGTATCGAACCATAGGTCAAAAATCGTGATACGAACCGAAGTGTCACGTTGAAGTCATTCTGGCCAACATATTGACTGTGTATAGTTCTGTCTGATATTTCATTGAAAAGAAAAAAAACTAAACTAAAACACAATGTGAAAACATTTTCTGATACATTCAATGGTGTGAGAGGAATAGGTAATTTAATTGCATTAACTGCATTCTCCTTGTATGTCTTGTGTATATGAAGAAAGTGACAATAAAAGCTGACTTGAGCTTGAGCTTAATTGTACAAAAATGTAATGGCACAAAAATGACACAAAAAGCAAAGTCACAAACATGTACCCTACTTCCTGATCTCCAAAAATTCTGTGCTCCTGGACACGGATGTTAAGGGCACAAAATCCGTGTCCTGAACACGGAATTGTTTTCCGTGCTCCTGGACACGGAATTGTTTTCCGTGATGGACACAGAGAAGTGCTCTCTCTATAGGCTAATCCCACAGCTCTATGTTTCCACAGTCTTGTGTTTTGTCAGGATTTTTCTAATTTCAAATATTTTTTCTCAAAAAAAACATTTCCTACTGACAGGTTAGGGTTAGGGATTGTTTTGGTCTGGGCGCAGCTAGTTTCCTTTCATTCATTATATGAATTTGATAGCCTAGCAACCAACTGGAAAAGATATTTCTAAAAAATATGTCTTTAATGACAGGTTAAGGTAAGGGAATGTTTTGGTCAGGGCACAACTTAAATTGCTATAGCATTATTTGTTTAGAATTAGCATTTGGTATATATTTTCTAATGATAGAGTTACACAGTGCTGTGGTAATAGCCTATAGAAAGCACTTCCGTGTCCAGGAGCACGGAAAACAATTCCGTGTCCAGGAGCACGGAATTTTGGCAAAATCCGTGCTCCTGGACACAGATTTCTTGTCCTTAACATCCGTGTCCAGGAGCACGGAATTTTTGGAGATCAGGCTGTCCTATCCCTGGTCACCACCGTTAACTGCCTTACCTGCCTGGACACACCTGGTGCTGCTGTGATTTTAAAGTCTGCATGCTGTGACTCTTACAACCCCACACTAGGGGTACACATCAAACCAATACCTCCGTCCTTTTCTCTTGCTTGTGGCCTTGTGATGGAAGACAAGGGGTCATTGATGATCAAGTTTCTATTCTACGAAGCCCTTAAAAAGGACTTGTGAGAGTAAAAACAAGTCCGACAGGCGGACAAGGATGCGTTCGTCTATGCACTGCCGCCTTGTGGGCAGAGGAGGGCATAACACTTTCAAGAATGCATTTCAGATGTTTCAGACCTACAGACAGACCGACCGACAGACAGACATACAGACGGACGCATCTAAAAACCCAAGGTTTTCTCGTGGGCACCAGAAACTTTCTTGTGCCCACCAGAAACTACAGTTACGTGAAAGTTTCTGGTGCACCCGAGAAAGTTTCTGGTGCACACGAGAAACATTTAGGTTGTTTTTTTTCAATCCCATGTCATTTTAAGGGCTTGGTACTATTCCATGTATCACAAAGGCACAATTCAAATGTGATTTTGCAATCAGGATGTCAAAAATGACTGCCTACCTGGGCTAACAGAGGGTAAACCTTGTATGGTTGTCTCTACCCAGGCAAGAGGCTACAAGCAGTAGAAAAGGATGGTAGGTACTGGTTTGAGGAGGGCCCCAAGGTAGAGTAGAGTAGAGTAGAGTAGAGTAACTTTATTAATCCCCAGGGGGAAATTCAGGAATTTCATGTTCAAGGTGTCATGTTCAAGTCATTCTGTCCATCCTACTTATGGTCAGTTCTTCCTAATGCCAGAAAAGTCTGGCCCCAATTAAAAATGAAATCCATATATTAACAGACATCTTATAAACTACATATTTCAATATGTCAAATATGAAAAAGGTCGGATGACCGAAATGTTGTATTGAAGTTTGTTGGTGGAATGGACAGTGTGCGGGATTTCTTTACGCTTGAATGACCACCCCACTGGGATAATATCCTACGCACCTGCCCACCTACAAAGGTGCGCAAAAGGGTCTTCTTGAACTAGTAAATATGAAAAATCTGAAATACACCTTTTGATTCATTTAACGCAGTGGTTCTTAACCTTTTTTTCTTAACGCACCCCCTTCCCTGTGCCGAAGACAAGCGGCGCACCCCCAAGCCCAAACTTCTACACGTGTATTCACACTAAAAATTCTTTAAGTGATTAATTACAATGATTCCTGCTTGAACCATTAATCAATACCCTAATGACTTTAACATGGGGACCAAAATATGTTTTACTTTGCCTTTAATTTGGTCTAACTATAATGTTTACTAGCTAAATTTATCACAACCTCAACACAAACAAAATTCCGTGCACCCCCTGAAATCTCTGGCGCACCCCCAGGGGGGGCCCGCACCCCAAGTTAAGAACCACTGATTTAACGGACTGGAGCATGACAGGAATGAGGAATTTATTTTTTAAAAAGTAATCAGACAATCACAGATATGATACAAAACTGAGTCACAAACATGTACCACCATCCTGCTTCACAGAAACATGTCCTCAAAGTACTCGTCAAATTCTTCCTCCCTGGAAATAGAAAGAAAAGTCACAAAAATATTAGACGCAAGAAAGGTTGATTTTAGTTTTTTAACTACATAAGTGTTTAGTATTTTAAACTGTAGAACTTCAGTGAAGTTTTAAATTTGCTTGCACAATGTTTTCAAAGAATTTTGTTTGGAGGTTTGTGTGCAGGGCCACTGACAGCTTTGGCAGGGCCCGGGGCAAAGACATCTGACAGGACCCCAAACCCAATCAATACAGATCCTATTTTGGGCCCCCTCTCTCCCTGGGCCCGGGACAAGTGACCCCTTTGTCCCCCCTGTTGGCTTCCTTGGTGTGTAACTTTTTTTTCAAAAATGTATTTTTAATGGGCTTTTTCGCCTTCATTTCAGATACAGGACAGTGAAGAGCGTCAGGAAGCGAATGTGGAGAGAGAGACGGGGTAGAGATGGCAAATGACCCAGGCCGGATTCAAACCCTGGGTGAAACCCTTTGGCATGCAAGCCCAAATGTGGGGGACTTAGCGCGCTGCGCCACAGCGCCCCCCGCTGGTGTGTGTGACTTTGCCATGGCATCCTACCTGGATTTCTCTTTAGTTTCTGGCGCGGGTCCCTTCCAGTGGTCAGCATCTGAGGTTCCCTCCTCTGTCTTGGCCTCCTCCTCCTCCTCCTTCTTGTCTTTCCTCTCTGGCTCTGTAAGGGTGGGCACAAGCAGAGGTGTTAAGGGGACAAAGCAATATTAACACCTAGAATTGGGACTCATCCCTGATTACAGACCATGGAAGTTGGCGAGACGAATTTGGTAATCGCCATTTCACAGTGTTACAAATTGATACACAGCCAAAGCATTTCTGGACGCATTCTTTTTAGGGTTACCTCATAAAATCTTCCACTTTTAGCTGTCCGTGTTTAGTAAGTCACGTCACGCAATGTTGCATGCTGTTAGGAAATGGATCGCACTCAGTTTTTCTTCTTTCTTATTCTTTTCTTTTTATTCAAAGAATAAGAAAGAAGAAAAAACGGACTGCAATCTATTTCCTAACTACTAGATTACTTCAGAGACGCACCAACAAGATAACTTTAATGCTGCATGCTGTGTAGTGTTAAAGGGACAGTTTGGTCAATTTCAACATGCAGTTGTAATGCTCACACTATCCTGGACTTGTCAGTACCTGAGGGTTTTTTTTTCTTCTTCAGCCTTTTCCGAGATCTTGGTCATTGTAATGGGGGCAGCTCTTTGTTTACATTTCATAAAAACATGTTTATTTATTCCCAAAAACGGAACGGTTATACAACATCAGCAGAGAACTAGCAAACAGCGGTACCTTATGGGAAAATATTTGGAAAATGTAAACAAACGCTGCCCCCATTAGAATAGCTCATATCTTAGAAAGGGCTTAGCCGAAAAATGTGGCATCACCGGGTACTGACAAGTCAAGGGTAGCGTGAGCAATACAACAGCATATTGAAATTGACTGAACTGGTCCTTTAAGAGGACAAAGCAATATTAACACCTAGAATTGGGACTCATCCCTCACTGGCTTGCAGGTGTATCACAGTGGGACAAACATCACTGGAAAGGAGAGGCTGGAGCACACTGCAGCTTAAGTTTTTTTATATATATATATTTTTAGGGGCTTGTATGCCTTTATTTGACAGGACAGTTGAAGATGGTGACAGGAAGGGAATGGGACAGAGAGACAGGGGAGGATCGGGAAATGACCCCGGCCGGACTCGAACCGGGGTCCCCGTGGGCGGGCATGCAAGCCCAAATGTGGGGGGCTTAGCGCGCTGCGCCACAGCGCCCCGCAGCTTAGTTTATTAAGACTTTATTCTGTGTACACACCTCATCATTTGACTCTGAAGAAGGTGTAGCAACACTGAAACGTTAGTCGGGTGTGTGCACAGAATAAAATCTTGAAAACGATGCTGCAATGTGATCCAGCCTCTCCTTCCCAGCAATATTAACATCTACCTTTCATAGACAAGGCCTTCAAACAGGCAGACAAGTAGACACAGAAAGACAGAAAGACAGAAAGAAAGAAAGAAAGAAAGAAAGAAAGAAAGAAAGAAAGAAAGAAAGAAAGAAAGAAAGAAAGAAAGAAAGAAAGGCAGACAGACAGACAGGCAGGCAGACAGGCAGGCAGACAGGCAGACAGAAAGAAATTAAGAAAGAAAGACAGACAGACAGACAAAAAGAAAGACAGAAAGAAAGAAAGAAAGAAAGAAAGAAAGAAAGAAAGAAAGAAAGAAAGACAGACAGACAGACAGAAAGAAAGTCAGGCAGGCAGGCAGACAGACAGACAGACAGAAAGAAAGACAGAAATAAATTAAGAAAGAAAGAAAGACACACAGAAAGAAAGAAATTAAGAAAGAAAGAAAGAAAGAAAGAAAGAAAGACACACAGAAAGAAAGAAATTAAGAAAGAAGGAAAGAATTAAAGAAAGAAAGAAAGAAAGAAAGAAATTAAGAAAGAAAGAAAGAAAGAAAGACCAACAAACCTTTGTCGGATGCCTGTGAGTCATCAGAACTGTAGGAGGAGGATGATGAGTCTGCAGTGGAAATGAAGCATTCAACATTAAACACGGTGACAAACCATCTTCATTAACTGTACTTGCAGTGTGTTTGTAAACGCAAATGGTATGTATGCGTGCGCAAAATATGAATTGTGTGTGTGTGTCCATGTAATGCTAATAATAACAATAACTAGAGATGCGCCCAGAGAGTGCAGACCTCTGCCAAGGAAGCGGTTTGATGGAATATTTGACTATGACACACCCTATTGTTTTTCTTTTTATGGAGTTAGAAACTGGAATGTCATAATGTGCCCTGTCCTGTAATTTAAAAAATCCTGGGGCCTCATTTATCAAGCGTTCTTAGGCACAGATCTGTGCGTAAAGCATGCGTACGATCATTCCTGAGCAAAGTGTGGGATTTATGAACATGTACATGAATCTACGAACACCTCAGACCATGCGTGCGAGTGGAAGAAACATGAAATTGCAAATAATATTGACCGTGCAAGGTACATTTTGCTTTGAATGGCAATGGAGTATGACAGTGTGCTATTTGACAGTGTAATCTTCCCTGTGTGTCTCCTTCTTTTATTTATTTTGAAACACTGTCCTCCCTCTGTCGAGAGCACCTCCATTTCTGCCGCGGAAATGTTTCTATCTCCACACTTCCCGCCAGCGCGTCGAGTGGCGCGTGTGTCCGCATGTGTCCAAACAGGGTGGCGCCTTCGAATTAACATGACATTTGAATATATTTTAATGCCATATATGGTTACTTGGAGGCGTTTCGGGATGTAAATTACCCCGAATGCGCGCGTGCACAGTGATTTGGAAGGTGTGGGATTTATCATGCAGAGGTGTGCGTAGGAGCAGCCAACGCACGTTTGTTCCGATTTTTCTGTACTTGCGACCATTCTATATTTCACTCCTAGGACACAATTTAGAAGGCATTCTACGAACTGATGATAAATGAGGCCCCTGGATTGGATCTGGATGACCACCAAAATGTAATCCCTTGTTCCTTTTGCCTTTTCAAACAACTCCACAAAATTTAATCAAAATCTGTTCATAACTTCTCGAGTTATCCTGCTGACGGACAAACCAACGCGACTGAAAACATAACCTCCTTAGCGGGGGAACAATAAAACTTCGATAATAAGACTTCAATACATTGTGTGTGTATGTGTGTGTGTGTGTGTGCGCGCGCGTGTTCCTGACTTCTGCGTGTGTGTGTGTGTGTGTGTGTGTGTGTGTGTGTGTGTGTGTGTGTGTGTGTGTGTGTGTGTGTGTGTGTGTGTGTGTGTGTATGTTCCTGACCACTGCATGTGTATGTTCCTGACCTGTGTGTGTGTGTGTGTGTGTGTGTGTGTGTGTGTGTGTGTGTGTGTGTGTGTGTGTGTGTGTGTGTGTGTGTGTGTGTGTGTGTGCGCGCGTTCCTGACCTCTGTGTCGCCGCTTCTTGTGCTTCCTCTTGTGTTTCTTGTGCTTCTTCGAGTGCGACGACCTTGACCTTTTGACCTTCGGTGTGTCTACGTCTCCCTCGCCGTCCGAACGCCGCCTCTTCTTCTTCGTCACTTCCTTCCTCCTGGAACAGGAAATTGCATCCGAATTATTAAAAGCCATATAGATTGTTTGTTTTTGTTTATCAACACAATGTTGTGAGGAGGGGCAAGACACTGGCAGCCAACCACTTGAGCTAATTTTTTGACCGACAGCTGTTTCCAACAATCAGAGGTTGAGTTGGGCACAGCTAGTTTCGCGCAAAAATTTAGAAGCCATGTATTGCACCTCACAGACAACATGCACCGACGAATGCAATACCAGGCAAATAGGAAATACAGTGGTGTCAGAAAGTTTGGGCACCCTTTTGGAAAATCATCATTACATCGGTTCATCTCTTGTTGAGCTTTTGAAGCAGCAATTTCCTTTCAACATAGTGTTTGTTAAAGGTACACTGTGCAGGAAATGGTCAAAAAAAGGTACTGCAACTATGCTGCTCATTGAAACTGGGTTCCCTATTGCCAAATTTGATCTTTTCATGAAAGTTTACTAAGTAACTAATATTTTCTAGTATGGCCCAAGTACAGTCATTTTTGCAGCTAAAAATGGCTATTTCTGGAAATTCAAAATGGCGGACCATGGAGAAGATCCCCCTTTTCAATTTTCCCAGTCATAATGAATACCTAGAATTTGATGATGGTGGAGTATTTATGAAAAAGCTAACATTAGTGAATGGGTAGCATGAACTCTGGAAATAAACAACTAAAAATCTCACACAGTGTACCTTTAAATAGGAAAACAGAAACATTTCAGTTGTGAAATGATCTTAATAGGTCTCACGGAAACAATTTCACAGGGATGTAGCCCCATAATTCACGCTGTTACACCAGTGAGATGCAGTAATAGTCATTGAAAAGTGAACGACCATGATAATACACTTGGCTACTATGACATGACACAGGGCCTTTTGTAATGAACTACGACTTGGTCAGAGAGAGTAGAACGAGAGAGGTTCCATTGGCCCATTGTTTCCGGATTCTATTATTGGGGGGGAAATCCCCCTTTAGGCAGACCTAGGCAGACCTAAGGACTGTTCTATTCAATGCTAGGAGCATTATGACACGCCCCTTTAGGCAGACCGGAACCTGGTCACGTTAGGTGCCCATAGAAACCTATTATGTTGGCATATCTCTATACTTAAAGAATCTCTGGCTTGGTCATTGTCATTCTGGTAACAGCAAATTTATAATGCCATGTCTTGATGTGATAAACAAAAATGGGCCACTGCCGTAGATAGAAAACAGACTTACTTGTGATGATAGTTGAGTTTGAAAGAACATTCAGGACACAAACCTGTGAAACAACAACAATGGGCGGCCATTATTTTCAAACCTCAGTTAAATTGACATGATGCAGGAAATGGTCAAAAAAGGCACTGCAACTATGCTGCTCATTGAAAATGGGCTGCCTATTGCCACATTTGATCTTTACATGAAAGTTTACTAAGTAATAAACAAATATTTTCTAGTATGGTCCAAGTACAGTCATTTTTGCAGCTAAAAATGGCTATTTTTTTTTTATTCAAAATGGCGGACCATGGAGAAGATCCCCCTTTTCATGTATGAAAAGTGCAATTTTTTCAGTCATAATGAATACTTGAATAATACATAATGAATTTGATGCTGGTGGTAAGTATTCATGAAAAAGGTAACATTAGTGAATGGGCAGCATGAATTCTGGAAATAAACAACTAAAAATCTCACACAGTGTCCCTTTAAGGAATGCATCGATGGCCGTATTTGAACGACATACTAGTTTTGGAAGAAAACCTTTGTTAGCTGTGGTCATCATTGGTAAATGATGGTAAACTCAACAATCTGTGCACCTTTGTGTATGTGCATATGTGTGTGTAACTAAATACATTTGAAGTGATCTCAGGCAAGTGCACCATAGCGCTACACTTATGAAGTTTCACCACAGCTTTCCTCTTCTCTCCGTGTGTGTGTGTGTGTGTGTGTGTGTGTGTGTGTGTGTGTGTGTGTGTGTGTGTGTGTGTGTGCGTGCGTGCGTGCGTGCTTGCGCGAAGCTACATCACTATACTTGACCAGCGTGTTCCTCTTCTCGCAGAGCTCTACGTAGACGAAGTTGGAATGTGTGTGCGCGCGTGTGTGTGTGTGTGTGTGTGCGCGTGTGTGTGTGTGTGTGTAGCGCCACACTTACGGAGCTTGACCAAAGCGTTCCTCTTCTCTCCAAGCTCCACGTATGCAAAGTTCACCTCCCAGCTCTTCAAGCCCTCCTGCTTCTCACAGCGTTTGTTACCGCACAGGAACTGACCTGCAAGGCATGATGGGTAACACAGTGTGCTGAATTATTTAATATACTTTTGGGGGGGGATTTTATCATTTTTCAGACAGGACTGTGGCAGATGATAGGAAACGAGATGGGAGAGAGAGAGAGGGAAGGATCAGGAAACGAGATGGGAGAGAGAGAGACAGGGAAGGATCAGGAAACGAGATGGGAGAGAGAGAGACAGGGAAGGATCAGGAAACGAGATGGGAGAGAGAGAGACAGGGAAGGATCAGGAAATTAACTGGGCTGAGAATCGAACCCAGGTCGACCTCCTAGCAGACGATTGCCACACCATTGACCATATTGTCTTTTTTATGCATATTTTCCAACAACAACCAGTATGAACATGAAAATCTATTGGATTTAAGCATCCCAGGGTCGAGCTCCTAGCAGACGATTGCCATCAGTGCTTAATTTGAGGGGGAGCAAGGGGGAGCTAGCTCCGGAACCTCAGACGAGAGCTCCGGAACCTTGGATGGAACCTCAGGGAAAGACATCACAGAATCCCCCTCGGGGGGGAGCCACCCATCATCTGCGCTCCGGGACCTCCCCCTTGACAAATTAAGCACTGATTGCCATACCATTGACCATATTGTCTTTTTTATGCATATTTTCCAACAACAACCAGTATGAACATGAAAATCTATTGGATTTAAGCATCCCAGGTAATGCATATTTGTATAATAAGGGCCTTTCCCATTACTAATCTCCACCCCTACCCCTTTGCCTTCCTCTTGCCCCTGGTGCTTTCAAACAAAGCCGCAAGGTGTAGGGCTTGAAACGCAACCCCTATGGATTGGGATGCCCCTTCAACAACCACGGAATGACACTCACAGCTGTCACTAATTCCATGCATTAGGTTGAAGTTAATAGCGATTGTTTTCATGTGCGTTTCACGGAGAAAAGGGCCATAAAACATTAGGACAATGTTTAAGTTAGTGCAATGGAATAATTATTACAACTTTAAAACCGTCAATTGCGGCGAAAAGACTGAAACTTGTGTGCTGTTGTGGGTGCCGCGGCTTGCCGCCAATTTTTAAATGAATTCGCAATGCATTCAGGGAAACCTGTCGTAGCCCTCTGTTGTGGAGTCTGGTGTTGGAAAATCTCCGTGGGGAGGGGGAGGGGTGGAAAGCCCTTTTCCCTACCCCTACCCATGTGTCAGAATGTGAATCGGGATGCCACTACACCTACATGTGGACGCGCAAAATGGAGGCGAAGGGGTTCGCGTAGGGCTAAGGGGTGTAATGGGATTCACCCTATAATAAGATGGGGTGTGATCGAAGAAGCCAAACACCTCAGTATAAGCACAGTACAAACACCGCTTACAGAGCAGTGTACTTGTTTTTAAATGGTGCTCATAAGTCGGTTTCCTTTTACTCTTTTATTACTGTTTAGTGTGCATTTTATTTTATTGTTTAATGTGTTAATTTTATTTTTTAGGATGTGTCCTATGTGAGTCTTGTCATGTTATGTTATGTCCATATATATATTTATTTTTTTGTAGTTGATTTATGTCTAGTCTCTTGGTTGTTTTGTCCTCTGTCTTTGTGTTTTTTTTTCTTTTCTGAAATGTACAACTTGCTGCCGCTTGGCCAGGACTCCCTGGAGGAAGTCACTGTGACTCAATGGGACCTTCCTGGTTAAACAAAGGTTAAATAAAAAAATAAAAAATAAAATAAAAATATCAGGTGTGCCTAATTATAACCATCTCTCATCATACAAATGTGCTTGACCTGGAACGCTTCAATTTAATAGGTGTTCATGTCCGAATGGGCAGCATGAATTCTGGAATTAAACTTCTAAAAATATTACAACGAGCACCTCTAAAGGGTGTAGATTTCCATTGTACTACTGTAATTGGTCAGCTCAGCTGTGATGTGGTGTGGTCTATCCCCCCCCACCCCCCTCACCCCCCCCCCCCACACACACACACACACCCCATCCCCTCCCCCCCCTCTCAGCCTCACCCTCACCAATCAGATGTGATCTCAGGTTCACCCTAACCAATCAGATGTGAGAAGCAAAGGGTGAGGGCCAATCAGACATGAGAAGTAAAGGGTGAGGATTTCCTTTCTAATTGGTCAGGTGTGGTGTGGGCCGGTGTCTCTCTCTTTCTCTCTCTCTCCTCTACACACACACCCACCCACACACACACACACACACACACACACACCCACACACACACATATATAGACACTTGATCAAAGGCCAGGGGATGGGTAAACTGAAGGGTATCGTGTTGGTTGTGTTGGCCAGAGGCCTAGGGAACTGCGTCAAAGAGAAAACCCTCCAACTCAACCACCACCTGGCACAAACCTGTCTGTCTATTAAGGGTGGGCGATACATATCGTCTGCGAAGTTATCGTGAATGTTGTTTTGACGATGAGTAATTTTGCAATATCGAGATATTTTTATGAAGTCGCTAAACTCAACAAAGCGCTGTGACAGGACTCCTCCAGACAGCGACAACAGCCAAGCCTTTGAGCCAATAGTAATGTTGTTGTGAACTGGAGAATAAGTCTGTGAACCAATGAGCTGAGGGGGCGGGCTGCAGCGTTTTCAGCAGACGGAGAGAGAGAGGTCTTCGTGCAGCTTTCTGCTGCTGGGCAGTGGAGGAGAGTTGCTGTTATCCAAATGGTGGATTTGCATGTGGAATTCAACCATTAAACCAGCCATTGCATGATGCTGAGGGCATTTTGGAACTATGTTCTTTAATCAGCAACTGTCTGTGATTATGGAAAGCCAAATAGTTAGGAAGAGAAATAGCTTTGTCTCTGGTCTGAGAAATCGCGTTAGCATGCTAGTTAGCGAACTAAGCTAAGCAATGTTGTTCTCTACAACTACATTGGCTGTTACTCACTACTCAAACACCCACCTGCATGTATAGATATCATAACTGCTTAGGTGGACAAGTAATGTTAAGTTAGACTCGCGCAGTGAGTTAAATTACAATGTGTGAAATCCAACACATGCAATTTGCAGCTGCCATAGTTAGGTTCTGATTCCTATCTACAAATGCACTGTTTCCAGTCAAAAATGACTGTCCTCTAACAGAATCATTAGCAATACATCATAAACCTATTTACATATGTTTTCATGACAAGTGATGAAGTATTACTTTACAGTCCAGCATATGCATATTATTAAATTCAAAAAGTGAAAGCTCTTCAGCACAGCATTATCGTCAAATTATCGTTATCGTGAAAATTCTAAAAATTATCGAGATAACTTTTTTTGCCCATATCGCCCACCCCTACTGTGTGCGTGTGCGTGTGCGTGTGCGTGTGTGTGTGTGTGTGTGTGTGTGTGTGTGTGTGTGTGTGTGTGTGTGTGTTTGTGTGTGTTTGTGTGTGTGTGTGTGTGTTTGTGTGTGTGTGTGTGTGTGTGTGTGTGTGTGTGTAAAAGGAGGTAAATGCAGGTGAAGCCTTGGACAACAGCATAAGGCCTTGATCTTGACACGCGCGCACACACACTAACACACACACACACTCTCTCTCTCTCACACTCTCTCTCTCTCTCTGTCCCTATTGTCTCTCTGCCTCTCTCTTTCTCTCTCGTTCATTGTCCCCGTCACCTCTCTCTCCCCCTCTCTCTCTCTCTCTCTCTGTTGTCTCTGTCTCTGTCTCTCGCTCTCTCTCTCGCTCTCTCCCCTCTCCCTCTTCCCCTATCGGTCCCTGGTATCTCTCTCTCTCTCTCTCTCTACCCCCCTCTCCTCCCCCTTCCTCCCTGACTTCTTCCAAGTGTCATGATGACTGCAGCCTCTTGTGTCGGAGCCATTTGGCTTTATCCTCCACTGGCTTAATTAAGGGGAGATTTCCCCGCCTGCCTGCCTGCGTCAAAGGGAGAGCCACTCTGCGTCACAGTGCATGTGAAGTGAAGCACACACAGCACAGCAGACCTCACGTGAGGGTGGCTGTGTACTGTGCCAGACATGTGGACAATGTCAACGTCAACGTCAGAATGAGTGTGAATTGCACGTCCCCGGAGGTGCCAATCTCCTGCCCAAGTGAAGGCAGGAGACATCTATAATTGTGATAGGCAAAACTCACTGGCTCAATTAACCCCTTAGCGCAGCGCTATGGCTCTCTGTAATGTCATAGCAATGTTGTTATGATGTAGTTAAGCATTTTCAGCAAGTGAATAGGGTCGCCGGCGACCCCCGCTGCAGTAAGAGGCTACGGGGAGATTTCCCCGACTGCCTGCCTGCCTGCGTCAAAGGGAGAGTCACTCTGCGTCACAGTGCATGTGAAGAGAAGCACCTCCTTCACAGCACAGCAGACCTCCTCCTACTGCACCTCCTTCACAGCACAGCAGACCTCCTCCTACTGCACCTCCTCCACCTGACAACTTGGGCTTCACGTGAGGGTTACTGTGCACTGTGCCAGACATGTGGACAACATCGACGTCAGAATGAGTGTGAGCTGCACGTTTGTTTTGATAAAACAAAAGAGGCAATATGTCGCTAAGCTAGTGAAAGTCAATGGATCCGTGTAGCTACACGGATCCATTGACTTTCACTAGCTTAGCGACATGCTCCCTCTTTTAACTTGTCTTGAAGCAAGACAACGGCTTACATGAAAAATAAGACACTTTACCACCTTTATAAACCTTGGCCAACAATGTCAACTGTATTATACAACTGAATAGTGGCATACCCCTTTAAGGAGAGATTTCCCCGACTGCCTGCCTGCCTGCGTCAAAGGGAGAGTCACTCTGCGTCACAGTGCATGTGAAGTGAAGCACCTCCTTCACAGCAGACCTCCTCCTACTGCACCTCCTCCACCTGACAACTTGGGCTTCACGTGAGGGTGGCTGTGCACTGTGCCAGACATGTGGACAACATCGACGTCAGAATGAGTGTGAGCTGCACGTTTGTTTGTTTTCTGCTTGTCTCTCTCTCGTTTTCCCTGTGCATGCATACGTGTGCGCGTGTGTGTGTAGTCATTAGCTCATCTAAAGGGCTCCTTTGACCCTTAGGCCGGCCGCACACTGGCTCCGACAGCACTGCGGCGCACTTTTGCTTCCGACACATTTCGGACCCCCAAACCCAATTTCCCACGAACATTGCATTGATAAGTCAAATGGGCGGCGCCGACAAAATAGAACCTGTCTCTAATTGCTATCCGACATCGGAGAATGTCCGCGGACATCGGCGCCAGTGTGCGTGGTTCTATTGAAAACAATGGAATCAAATTTTAGCTGAGCAGTGCTCAGCACTTTGTCGGAGCCGGTGTGTGGAAGCCCTTAGTGCACCCACACAGTCAAAGGCAGGAGGCCACTTGTGTGTAGGACTATTCCTGCTATTCACGGTCACCCCGCAGGAGACATCTATAATTGTGATAGGCAAAACTCACTGGCTCAATTAAGGGGAGATTTCCCCGCCTGCCTGCCTGCGTCAAAGGGAGAGTCACTCTGCGTCATAGTGCATGTGAAGTGAAGCGCCTCCTTCACAGCACAGCAGACCTCCTCCTGCTGCACCTCCTTCACAGCACAGCAGACCTCCTCCTACTGCACCTCCTCCACCTGACAACTTGGGCTTCACGTGAGGGTTACTGTGCACTGTGCCAGACATGTGGACAACGACAACGTCGACGTCAGAATGAGTGTGAGCTGCACGTTTGTTTGTTTTCTGCTTGTCTCTCTCTCGTTCTCCCTGTGCGTGCATACGTGTGCGCGTGTGTGTGTACCAGGCTTGTACGAAATTCCGAATGGAAAGAATTTCAATTCAAAATAATGCCATAATACGAACACTAGGTGGTGCCATTACCTTGAATTTCTTTGAATTTAATCTACACCACCCATTGAAAGTACATACAACACCACCACCTAGTGTTCGTATTATGGCATTACTTTGAATTGAAATTCTTTCCATTCGGAATTTCGTACAAGCCTGGTGTGTACTAGTCATTAGCTCCTCTAAAAGGGCTCCTTTGACCCTTAGTGCACCCACACAGTCAAAGGCAGGAGGCCACTTGTGTGTAGGACTATTCCTGCAACCAGTGGTGTAGTCTAACTTTTTTTGAAGTGGGTACACTGTATATTTGAGCATTCTTGAAGTGGGTATACTGTATATATTTGTCAATTCAAACAATGGATCAATCCATTTTATGTGGGTATATTGAATTACCTGAAATTTAGAAGTGGGTATACTGCGTATACCTGCGTTCTACGTAGATTACACCACTGCCTGCTATTCACTGTCACCCCGGAGGTGCCAATCTCCTGCCAAGACTTGGCAAGTGAGGGCAGGAGACATCTATAATTGTGATAGGCAAAACTCACTGGCTCAATTAAGGGGAGATTTCCCCGACTGCCTGCCTGCCTGCGTCAAAGGGAGAGCCACTCTGCGTCACGGTGCATGTGAAGTGAAGCGCCTCCTTCACAGCACAGCAGACCTCCTACTGCACCTCCTACTGCACCTCCTTCACAGCAGACCTCCTCCTGCACCTCCTCCACCTGACAACTTGGGCTTCACGTGAGGGTTACTGTGCACTGTGCCAGACATGTGGACAACGTTGACGTCTACGTCTACGTCAACGTCAACGTCAATGTCAATGTCAACGTCAGAATGAGCTGCACGTTTGTTTGTTTTCTACTTCGTCTTTCGCTCTCTCCATCGGTCTCTCTCTCTCTTCTCCTCTAAATATACACACACACATACACTTGATCAAAGGCCAAGGCAGACATCCCAAGTTCCAAAAAACTCTTTCAGGGATATGCTTATCGACCCTCGACATCCCCCGACAAACAGAACAGCATCAATGTTTAAAACATTTGTATGTTCATGTCCTTTCTATTGTCCAGTCTGCATAGAACGAACACCTGCCTACTATTTTTCCCGGGACTTTTTGCAGGGCGTTCTACTATGAAGTGTGCTCGCGCAATCTATTTGAAGTAGCCTACTTCACGCATGCCGCACGAGTCATTATCTTTCTTTGTTCCGCATTGCCAATTGGAAAACAAACGCTAACTTGCATAACGTTGCTGTCCAGCAGAAACCTTGTATCTCCACTATTATTTTAACTTTTTTATATTCATTCTTTATTCATTATAAAATATAATACAGCACTACTGGTCAGTCTCCATGGGTATATGTGTATGATAAATAATTTAGTAGCCAACTTTAATACTGCAATAATTATTTATTTAGAAAAAAAGGAATTATAAATTAATACATAAAAAACAATGAGAAGTGGAGATAGGAGGTTTCTGTCTGACAGCGACGATAGTCTAAAGTCATCAGGGATATTTCATAAGACTTGTGCCCATCGGGCAGCCACTCTCACTCCACTTGAGGGAGACTTGGCATGTCTGCCAAGAGGATGGGTGGACTGAAGGCTATTGTGTTGGCCAGAGGCCTAGGGAACTGCGTCAAAAAGAAAACCCTCCAACTCAACCACCACCTGGCACAAACCTGTCTGTGTGTGGTGCGAATGTGTGTGTGTGTGTGTGTGTGTGTGTGTGTGTGTGTGTGTGTGTGTGTGTGTGTGTGTGTGTGTGTGTGTGTGTGTGTGTGAAAGGAGATAAAAGCAGGTGAAGCCTTGGGCAACAACATAAGGACTTGATCTTGACACGTGCACACACACACACGCACGCACGCATACACACACACACACACACACACACACACACACACACACTTGCGCACGCACACACACACTGGTTGCAGTCTCTGTCTATAGAGCAAAGGTCAGGTGCCTTGCTCAAGGACACTTCAGCCATAGCTGCAGTGATAGTGAGGAGGGGGATCCGAACCAGCAACCATTTGATCCCAAAACCAACTCCAAATCCCTACCCACCACTAGGCCATGACTGCCCCTTACTGACCCGCACTCTGCACACGCTTCGTCGTTTTTTTCTCTTTTCACTCAAGATAATGGGAAAAGGAGGCGCACACAAGGCTTGTGTGAAAAAGTGTATTGAAGCCAAAATTAAACAAGAAAAGTCTGAGGTTCCTCAGACTTTTGCTGTTTAATTTCGTCTTCAATACACTTTTTCACACAAGCCTTGTGTGCGCCTCCTTTTCCCATTATGTTGAGTGATTACTACTTTTTGGGAGTGCACGCACCAAGCAATACACGGGTGTTAAGTGCAGGCGCAGACGCCGACCTTTGTTGGTCCTTTGTCTTTCTCTTTTCACACACCTATTGTGCATGTTGGAAAAGGCCAGATATTGCAAGTGGTCAACAAAAAGGCATAAATATAAATTAAATACATTATTTTTTTAAAAGCTATTTTATGGTGGGAGTGTTAGTTTGGCTAGTAAGGTTAACACCTACTAGCCATATTGGCTGGTGATGAAAAAGCTTAAAGGGACAGTTTGGTCAATTTCAACATGCAGTTGTATTGCTCACGCTACCCTTGACTTGTCAGTACCTGGTGATGACACATTTTTCGTCTCAGCCCTTTCCGAGATATGAGCCATTCTAATGGGGGCAGCGTTTGCTTAAAAATGAAACATAGGCCAACTCCAAATATTTTCCCAAAAGGTACTGCTGTTTGCTAGTTGTCTGCTGATGTTTTATAAGCTTTTGGATGTTTTTGGGAATAAATGAAAATGTTTTTTTGAAATGTAAACAAAGAGCTGCCCCCATTACAATGACCAGGATCTCGGAAACGGCTGAAGAAGAAGAAAAAAAATCTCAGGCACTGACAAGTCGAGGGCAGTGTGAGCATTACAACTGCATGTTGAAATTGACCAAACTGTCCCTTTAAATTTAGACCAAGGCCATGACTGTAACACAGAGAGCCAGCAGCGTGCTTTCAGTTTCTGGCACCCAAGCGGTAGACCCTGACCTTTGACCTCTTATCTGAGGTTGGTGGCCCCGTGATCCTGAGCTCATCCCGAGCTGACGTCAACACCAACGCCAACGGCAACGTCACAATGAGTGAGAGCTGCACATTTGTTTGTTTGTTTTGTTGGGTGGAGTGAAGGGTATTGTGTTGGCCAGAGGCCTAGGGAACTGCGTCAAAGAGAAAACCCTTCAACTTAACCACCACCTGGCACAAACCTGTCAGTGTGTGTGTGGTGTGAATGTGTGTGTGTGGTGCGAATGTGTGTGTGTGTGTGGTGCGAATGTGTGTGTGTGTGTGTGTGTGTGGTGCGAATGTGTGTGTGTGTGTGTGTGTGTGTGTGTGTGTGTGTGTGTGTGTGTGTGTGTGTGTGTGTGTGTGTGTGTGTGTGTGTGTGTGTGTGTGTGTGTGTGTAAAAAGAGGTAAATGCAGGTGACGCCTTCCCTCTCTCCTCCTCTACACACACACACACACACACACACATATACACACTTGATCAAAGGCCAGGGGATGGGAATAGTGAAGGGTATTGTGTTGGCCAGAGGCCTAGGGAACTACGTCAAAGAGAAAACCCTTCAACCACCACCTGGCACAAACCTGTCTGTGTGTGGTGCGAATGTGTGTGTGTGTGTGTGTGTGTGTGTGTGTGTGTGTGTGTGTGTGTGTGTGTGTGTGTGTGTGTGTGTGTGTGTGTGTGTGTGTGTGTGTGTGTGTGTGTGTGTGTGTGGTGCGAATGTGTGTGTGTGTGTGTGTGTGTGTGTGTGTGTGTGTGTGTGTGTGTGTGTGTGTGTGTGTGTGTGTGTAAAAAGAGGTAAGTGTGCAGGTGACGCCTTCCCTCTCTCCTCCTCTACACACATAGACACTTGACCAAAGGCCAGGGGATGGGTAAACTGAAGGGTATTGTGTTGGCCAGAGGCCTAGGGAACTGCGTCAAAGAGAAAACCCTTCAACCACCTGGCACAAACCTGTCTGTGTGTGGTGTGAATGTGTGTGTGTGTGTGTGTGTGTGTGTGTGTGTGTGTGTGTGTGTGTGTGTGTGTGTGTGTGTGTGTGTGTGTGTGTGTGTGTGTGTGTGTGTGTGTGTGTGTAAAAAGAGGTAAAGGCAGGTGAAGCCTTGGACAACAGCATAAGGACTTGATCTTGACACACACACACAAGCACGCACACGCACACACGCACACGCACACGCACACACACCAAGGATTAGCTGAAACAGAGAGTGTTTGTGTGTGTGTGTGTGTGTGTGAGTGTGTGATAGCCAGACTGCATCAGCAGGGATCCCCTACCAGCTGCTCTGCTGTGATTGGCCACACCACTCAGTGTGGGGCTGCCCAGGCCAAGCTGACACTCTCGGGGAAAAAACACCATCCGCCATGTTCTTTACATGGATACAGTGAGGAGAGAAACGCTGTATGCACTGTAATAATAGTACATTAGGCCAGTGTTTCTCAACCAGGGGGCCGGGGCACCCTGGGGTGCGGCAGGCCCCCCTCAGGGGTACAGCGGAAACGTGGCTGATTAAAAATAATTGTGTAATTTAACAATTATTTGTCTAAATTAATTAAGTATTGCTTAGTCAGTGCGCAGTGGAGTCTTTCATCTGCCATTTACGCACAATAAAGTAAATTTAGGTCGCCCCAATAAGCTGCACCTTCGAACGTAGGTTGTGTGACGTCTCCAAATGTGTTACTTTTCAAAGCTTTTGTTGTATCCAATGCGATGCCATGTTACAGCTTGTTGCTTAGGGGTGCCTTGAAAATTTTCAGTAATTGAAAGGGTGCCTCGCCTAAATGAAGGTTGCGAAACACTGCATTAGGCTACTATTCCATTCCATGCATTCTATATACTGTAGCTATTCAATTCTATTTTATTCTAGTTTCGCCACACCGCTCAGTGTGGGGCTGCCCAAGCCAAGCTGTCACTCTCAGAAAAAATAATCCCACCATGTTCTTTATATATGAAGAGCTCTTTTCCAAAACGAGATATATCCATTTTGTAGAATGTTGGGAAACTAAAAATTTTGTATTGAGCATTCCATTGAAATGCATTGCAAAATGCGTTTTTATAGAGGTTTTAAAGTATGTTCTCAAAACATTTGATTGGCAAGAATTCACACATAGATGATAGGACCTCTTAACAGTCAATTCCAATATTAAAATGCAAAGAGTCAAAAATGGTGGATATAGCGTTTTGGAAAAGAGCTCTTCATATATGGATACACGAAAGGAGCAGAAAGGAACATATTTAAAGTCAAATTTTGTGACGTGAGTGTTTATCAATGAGCAGACCATGATAATTTCCTTTCCAAGGTATTTTTTTTTGTAAATAAACAGCGTGTCATTTGTAAAAACGCATCTAAGTGTGAGGGGCAATTCAATGCTATTCTATTCTAGCCTCCTCATAGAAGCAGAAAGACTGATAGAAGCTTTACTCTGGCTGTAATTCAATCAAATGAACTGACATTACCTTTAAATTAATGAAATTAGCACAGAAGCAAACAAGAGAGTATGGGGGGTGAGGTGGGCAGACAGCTGTTTGTTTGTGTTTCCTTCTGTGTGCACGGCACAGGGCTCTAAATTAACGTTTTCCATCACCAGCCAAAATGGCTAGCAGACCTTAATTTTACTAGCCAAACACACACTCGGTAATGGGTCAAAGTGACTAGTAAGTTGGTCTTTTCTACGGGCCAAACTGAAATTTCACCAGCGTTTGGACGCTTGGCTGTAGAGCTGGGCAATATGACGATATATATCGTTATCGTGATATAAAAGTGTATATCGTGCCCTTTCTCCTCTATCGTTTATATCGTGATAAACTAATTTTATCAATTTTATACAATTTAATATCATTTAATTACATTTCATCAAGTTCATGTTCGCTCTAAGTTCATGTAACTGTAAAAATAAGAATAAAAAGATTAATTTTAAAGAAATGTGGCTTTGTGACACCAAAAATAAAGAGAAAATAAAGAGAATAACTGAAAATGTGTGTAATTGTGCTACATCGTGATATATATCGTTATCGTGATATAAAGTAATCCATATCTTGATTTTTTTTTTCTCCATATCGCCCAGCTCTACTTGGCTGGTGTTCATTTAGATCCCTGACGCTGAGTAAAATGACTCAATGTTTCATTTTCTTCCTCCTCGTCTCCCTACGTCTCACTATCTCAGACACTCTTAATCCTGTAGTCCTAGTGTGTGTGTGTGTGTGTGTGTGTGTGTGTGTGTGTGTGTGTGTGTCATGGCATGGTACGGTACATGTAAATACAGTGAGATTAAGACAGGGGCTAATCCTGTACAGCACACAGGTTAATTGTTCCTTCCGTCATCGCCAGAATAGCTCCGTGTTGTCACTAAACTGTGTGCACACTTAATAGTGTCATTGAGCAATGGTGTTATATTGAGCATTCGGCAACCCAAACACTATCGCCAGGAGTCTGCCACCAGTCTCATTAACACTACACCAGTGGTTCTTAACCCGGGGTGCGGGCACCCCCTGGGGGTGCGACAGAGATTTCAGGGGGTGCGCGAGATTTTGATTGTGTTGAGGTGGCGACCAAAATTCTGCTTGGGAACATTATATTTATGCCAATTTAAGACAAAATTAAAACATGTTTGGTCCCCATTTAAAGTAATTAAGGTATTGAGTAATGTCCCAAACTGCAATTAATCACTTAAAATAATTTTTAGTACGTATACACATGTAGAAGTTTGGGTTGGGGGTGCGCGGCTTCTCTTCGGCACAGGTAAGGGGGTGCGTTAAGAAAAAAAGGTTAAGAACCACTGCACTACACGGCATGCAGCATTAAAGTTATCTTCCACACACGGCACTCTTCCGTCTTGTTGGTGCGTCTCTGAAGTAATCAAGTAGCTAGGAAATGGATCGTAGTCAGTTTTTTTCTGCTTTCTTATTCTTTGAATAAAAAGAAAAGAATAAGAAAGAAGAAAAACTGAGTGCAATCCATTTCCTAACAGCATGCAGCATTACTTGACGTGACTCACTAAATACGGACAGCTAAAAGTGGAAGATTTTATGAGGTTACCCTAAAAAGAATGCCTCCAGAAATGCTTTGGTGGTGTATCAATTTGTAACAGGGTGAAATGGCAATTACCAAATTCGCCTCGCCAACTTCCATGGTCTGTAATCGCAGCGCAGCAAGTGAATTTACAGGAGCGTAGCGCGTCTTTACAGTTTCCTGTGAGATTTTCAGATTTCCAATCTGAAGCATGTCTGAGGATAAGGGGATACATTTCTCGAAAGCAAATTTGCTAGCCAGTTAACAACATGGGTAGTTGTCAATGAGGAATGCATCGCAAACAACAAAGTAGCTAGCTAACGTAGATAACAACTATGGTTTCGAGAAATGCACCCGAGGGGTGTATGAAGTAAAAGTAGAAGGACTCAAACAGTGAATCTACCTTACTAGATGCAGTGGAATAACGTGTATAAACTATGTAAGACCATGTACTAGTAGGGCTGGGTAAAATAATCGATTCAATCGATAATCGATCAATATCATTTAAAATTCACATAATCGATTCACAAGGCACAAAATCGATTTTTGGTTCTTTTTCTTTTTGTTCTTTTTGTTTAATTTAGGTCTACAGAAAATACCTAATAGGTATTAGTCAATTAGGAATAGGCCTACTTATTACAAATTACCAATCTGTTAACACGGTCAAGCCACAGCCCTTTGACATTTTGATATAAAAATAGGCAACAGCATCTTTTGGGGGAAATCCTGGCACCAAGAAGGAAACGGATTGAATCGATTTGGAATGCATCGAATCGAATCGTGATTAATCGATTCAAAGCCCTATAAATCGAAATCGAATCGATACAGGAACATGACTGCGATACCCAGCCCTATGTACTAGTGTAGTAATAACATCAGTAAGACCACTGCTACTTCTACTTTATACTTTGTACACCTCTGCCGAAGATGAAAACATACTTATTGTTGCTCTGATGTATAGTCTGGCGGCAAAAAGTACAGTAGGCTATGTGATGGTGTGTCAGTGCTGTTGATGGGTGATGATGAAAATCTCACCCATTGTCATTTAAACTCTGAGAAGACAGCAGGTTGATTCAGCTTGTTTCAACGTGAGGGTGTTTTGGACCCAATAAGGGGTTGCCAGATGACTGGTGATTTCCAGCCCAAAAAAAATTTCAAAACCCGCCTGGAAGCACTAAATCTTGCCCAATTTGAACTTATTTCTATTGATTTGATTCTATGGCCATAAATTGGCCAAACCCTGCCCAAATGCCTTTTTTTCACCCGCAGACGGCCATCCTAAACAGCCCAATGGCAACACTGGACCTAATCTACAATATTGCCTTGTGGAGGTTGTTTGCTTTTCTATGAACAATATCGCCCTCTTGTGGCTATTTCACACAAAGGCAGCCCTTCAGTCTCAGCTTAGGTAAATAAATCAATGCTCCAAATCAGTGATTGCCAAGGCCCACAGTTTACCCTGAAGGTATTCCAAGTGGGCCTTGAAATCGTCAAAAAATCCAAATAATATTGTGTGTGTGTGTGTGTGTGTGTGTGTGTGTGTGTGTGTGTGTGTGTGTGTGTGTGTGTGTGTGTTATTTGAGATTTGTTATTTATTGGGTCAGACGTGGACCCCGAACATTTGCGGACATTTCAAGTGGGTCCCACGTTGGAAAGGGTTGGGAACCCCTTCTCTAAATAAAAGTACAGCACACATACAACTTGAAATCCTCTCCTTGAACATCGAGTTTGTGTTCTTATTTCACGTCCCTCTACTTCANTGGTTCTCAAAGTGTGGTCCGGGGACCACTGGTGGTCCGCGACAGAGCTCAGGTGGTCCGCAAGGGGATTTGTACTTTTGCAAGACAAGCTAGCAGTAGGCTATATTTATACAAAATACATTATTACAAAGCCAAACATGTCTGAAGTCACATTTTCACCACAATAAGACAGGCTTGTAAATGTGAATAAAAAGTAAGTGATCTGCATCAAAATTAACAGAGTAGAATTAGCACCCCCCAACTGTCAATTCAGTTGACAGGTGGTCCCTGAACATTTTTGGGGGGACAAAGTGGTCCTCGGTCTGAAAAAGTTTGAGAATCACTGCTCTACTTTGTATAAATGTACAAAGTACATGTGTTAAAGTTAATCATTCAATTACATTCTGAATCACAAATTGAGCTAAATCGCTGAAAACTGGAGAAAAATGTTAATAGCCAATGCTGTACTGTACAGTGGTAAATATGCAGTAACGTTGGCCCTTTGCCAAGTCCTACCTTTTCCAGAGACCACCTCTTGTTCTGTTCGCCACCTGAATCCAAACTAGTGGGCAAAACACAAGAAGGAACAGACAAGTATTAAAGATAAGATAAAGATAAAAAATTGTTGTGGAAATTGTAGGCGACAGACACACGTTTTAGAGACAGAGTATAGACAATGGCTCTCAGAGACTTAGCGAAGAGCTTTCATAATTGCTCGAGACTCCTAAAAAGTCGGAAATTTCGAATTTCACATTTATTTCTTTAAAATGTTCTTTATGTCCTTTTCAAAACTCCACTGCCTGTCTGTGCAGGTTCTTTATGTCAAAGATACTGTACAGGTGTGGAGCAGTTCAAAGATCCATGCACAGCAGGCCCGTAGCCAGGGGGGGTTCGAGGGGATCGTTCGAACCCCCCCTCCCATCCCCCACCCCCACTCAAACCCCCCAACTATGTTACATCCCACTTTGACTGGAAGGCCATTTCATAGACAAAAGCTGTCAGATAGCAGAAACTGAGCCAACACTGGGCCGACACTATGTGGGGAGATAGCTCATTTGAAGCAATTCATGTCCATTTATGTTAAGAGTGGGGAGCAACTTCAATTAAGGACAGCAACAACAGACTTGCGACAAACTTATAATGAATAAAGTACGTCTAAATTACAACATTTTTAATGTGCTCGTGTATTTGGGAAACATTGGAGCAGGGAGCCAAATAAAGTCCACTTTCGGGGGGGAAAGATCCCCCCCGCCACAATGCTGGCTACGGGCCTGCACAGCTTCTAGGTGCTGGTAAAGGCAGGAGTGTTCAATACTTCACAGCAAAATACTTAAACGAGCAAAAAGTCAACTAAGTGTGCGGTAAACTTCTTTCTTTTGAGATACATGTGTGGAGGTTTTGTTTGTACCTTGTTCTCCTTGTATCTGCTGAGGTCTGCGATGCAGTACTCTTTGAAAAGCTTGTCGTAGTACTTCTTGGCCAGCTCCTTCTCCCTGAATGAATTATTAATGTGGATTAGCCGGCAAGCTTTATTGTTATGCAACACACAGCAGGTGCATAAGTGCCCTTTATTTATTTATATATATTATTCATAATATATTATATATTTATTTATTTATTTATTTATTATTTTTGCCCTTTTGCCCCTTTCTTGTGGCAGGATGGTAGTCTGGCCGTGCTTCTCTGTGGAGTGCCTGGAGCAGTAGAATTTTGATCGCAACGCCCCCCCAGAAAACAGCCAATAATCGAATACGCCCCCCACGTGGGGGCGAAAGGGGGAGGACGCTCGTGACAATGACGTACACATCTGCGCCAGAGCCATTGGTCTGCGCTATGTTGTTGTTGAGTAACTGCCAGCGATTGGGTGAGAGGTGTCCAATAATTTCAAACCATAACTGAGTGCAAACTTCCTGCTTCCTACAATCGCTTCAGAGCAAACAAATGCCAGACCATAAATACGAAATGAAATGGTAGTATTATAGGATGCGTCTATCTTTTGAAGGAGGAAACCAACGCACACCAGAGGTTTCGAGGGGCAGGTAGCGGGTGCTAGATCAATTTTGTAGAAGAAGGTACCGCACACTCTACGATGGACAAGAGTGTGCGGTACCTTCTTCTACAAAATTGAGTATTATGGGATGGTCAGGACCAGGCTAGCAGGATGGCATGGAGAGGCAGGAAAGCAGATGGAGAGAGGTGGGGTAGGACTCGAACCCTGGTCGCCATAGAGCTTGAAAGTGACGTCACTTCCCCCGATTTCATGGGACCTCAACAGCGTTTTAGCCGAAAATCGTAGCATGTAATCCAATGGCGGTATTAAAATGATATTTCGATCCCCTTCAAGTTGTGCCACGAGCTCCACATATGTTGTTTCTGATATTTTTGTTTAATTTTTCGTACGAACCCCCAAACTTTTTAGAAAGCTGTGTTTCCTCACATTTTTCATGCAGACAGCCTCCGAACAAAACATTGATGCTTCTGCATGAATCATCTTTATCTAGCCTCTTAAACAGCATATTTGTAGCCCAGCGCATACAATGACTGAGATCAGAAGATATTTACTCGCTACCATGTTGTTAGATGGTCAGCTTAGGTCCCGTGAAATGAGAAAATAAGGAGCGGGACTTTCAAGCTCTATGGGCAACGGTGTTCATTTATGGTAGCGTTTCTCAAAGGGGGTGCTCTACAGCCCCTCGGGGGTCGCCGCGTTGGGGAGCCCTAGGGGGGCGTTGAGAAGGATTCAGCTGAGAGGGGGTGGTGCTTAGTTGCCATTGGGGGGGTATACTTTTTTTTTTTTTAAATACTAAGTGGGGCGTTGGCAGGCTCATAATGTGATCGAGCATTACGGCCATTTACGGCCCTTTACGGCAGTTTTATCCGGCCACCGATATCATTTTAATGTTATGCAGCTTCACATGAAATATGACATATTTTGTAAAGGACTCCTAGAAATTACATTTGCAATACAACTAAATCGTATTCAGGGGGCCTAGAGAAGGTGGGGTCTGTTTTAAATGTGGCTGCCTTCAATATAGGCCTAAAGTGCAGGGGGTAATACTGATTTGTATTCTTAGTATGGCCCTTGGACCACTTTCACAGGCCTTGGAGGAATTTGAAGTGGCCCCTCGGAAGAAAAAGGTTCCCCACCCCTGTAATAGATGAAGAAAAAGGTTCCCCAGCCCTGTAATAGACGATGGAAAAGGTTCCCCGCCCCTGTAATAGACGATGGTTTCCATTACCATGTCATGTCCTCTTCGTCCTCGTCTCTCCAGAGGAAGCGATGGTTCTCCCGCACCACATCGATGTCCCGCTTGTCCTTATGCCTTCAGCAGACAAGCACAACAAAACCAGACATGAGGTGATCTATAACACACACAGGATATGGTGATTGAACATTTAACCCCTTTAACCCCATCCAAACACACTAGATACTGTAGGTACGTGTGTATACACCAACAAATACATATCCATCTACAGTATGTATACTATACGGTACATTTTAATTTAGCTTTAATGAAAACATGAAACAAAATAGTGTGATTTTCATTTCAATTTTATTGTCATAATGAACACTTGGAATTTGATGGTAATGGTAAGTATTTGTGGAAAAGGCAACATTTGACTGGTGATTGGGTAGCATGAATTTTGGAAATAAACTACTAAAAAATATTACACAGTACAACACTCATCAACACTGCATGGCACTCATCTCGCCAGTCATTTCAAACATACGGCTGGGGGGGGGGTCATTGGAGCTGATTATACATAGGGCCCAAAAGTTGCTGCTACGCCCCTGCTAACGCGTGACACTGCGAGGAAAACAAGAAGAAGAAGAAGAGGAGGAAGAAGAAGAAGAAGAAGAAGAAGAAGAAGAAGAAGAAGAAGAAGAAGAAGAAGAAGAAAAAGAAAAAGAAAATACTCACGTGGAAAACAAGAAGAAGAAGAGGAGGAGGAAGATACTCACGTGTCCCGCCTCAAGAAGAAGAAGAGGAGGAAGAAGAGGAGGAAGAAGAGGAGGAAGAAGAAGAAGAAGAAGAAGAAGAAGAAGAAGAAGAAGAGGAGGAGGAAGATACTCACGTGTCCCGCCTCAAGAAGAAGAAGAAGAAGAAGAGGAGGAGGATGATACTCACGTGTCCCGCCTCAAGAAGAAGAAGAAGAAGAAGAAGAGGAGGAAGAGGAGGAGGAAGATACTCACGTGTCCCGCCTCAACAAGAAGAAGAGGAGGAAGAAGAGGAGGAAGAGGAGGAAGAGGAGGAGGAAGATACTCACGTGTCCCGCCTCAAGAAGAAGAAGAAGAAGAAGAAGAAGAGGAGGAAGAGGAGGAAGAAGAAGAATACTCACGTGTCCCGCCTCAAGAAGAAGAAGAGGAGGAAGAAGAAGAGGAGGAAGAGGAGGAGGAAGATACTCACGTGTCCCGCCTCAAGAAGAAGAAGAAGAAGAGGAGGAGGAAGATACTCACGTGTCCCGCCTCAAGAAGAAGAAGAAGAAGAAGAGGAGGAAGAGGAGGAAGAGGAGGAAGATACTCACGTGTCCCGCCTCAAGAAGAAGAGGAGGAAGAGGAGGAGGAAGATACTCACGTGTCCCGCCTCAAGAAGAAGAAGAAGAGTAAGAAGAGGAGGAAGAGGAGGAAGATACTCACGTGTCCCGCCTCAAGAAGAGGAGGAAGAAGAAGAAGAAGAGGAGGAAGAAGAAGAAGATGAAGAGGAGGAAGATACTCACGTGTCCCGCCTCAAGAAGAAGAAGAGGAGGAGGAAGATACTCACGTGTCCCGTCTCAAGAAGAAGAAGAAGAGGAGGAAGATACTCACGTGTCCCGTCTCAAGAAGAAGAAGAGGANGAAGAGGAGGATACTCACGTGTCCCGCCTCAAGAAGAAGAAGAAGAAGAGGAGGAAGATACTCACGTGTCCCGCCTCAAGAAGAAGAAGAAGAAGAAGAAGAAGAAGAAGAAGAAGAAGAAGAAGAAGAAGAAGAAGAAGAAGAAGAAGAGGAGGAAGAAGAAGAAGAAGAAGAAGAAGAAGAGGAAGAAGAAGAGGAGGAGGAGGAAGAAGAGGAAGAGGAGGAAGAGGAGGAAGAGGAGGGGGAGGAGGAAGAAGAAGAAGAAGAGGATGATGATGATACTCACGTGTCCCGTCTCAAGTCGTCCTTCTTCCCTCCGTAGTACAAGATGTAGTCGCTGACGAACTTCTTGTGCCGGTCAAACTGAGGGCGCATGGTTCAGGACAACGTCAACTTCCGAAACCGAACACCGCCCCCCCCGCGCAGCAAGAACAATGCAGTGATTGTATTTCAGTACTATCTGCAGTACAGTAGAGAGTCCTCTATTCATGCCAGGACCTCTACTCATTAAATGAAGAGTAGTGATAAAGGAATGGTAATATATATTAACAACTAATAATAAAAAAACACTACTACTAATAATTCTACTGATGGTGTATGTTCATCCCATCTATCTATCTATCTATCTGAGAGAGAGAGAGAGAGAGAGAGAGAGAGAGAGAGAGAGAGAGAGAGAGAGAGAGAGAGAGAGAGCGTACGCACACGCCTTACAAATAAATCTCAATGCAGATCTATATTTCAGTGAAGGCATCCTTCAGATCATATTTCATCCTCGTCTTTCCACCACTAAATGGTCTTTACTTTTGATATTAATGAAACCCCGAGCCTGATACATCATGCAGCTTATGTAACCCGACGGATTACTGTGCAGTCCAACCCCTTGGGGCTGCGTCCTCGCCACCACGCCAATGGGAGTCACAGCACGATACCGCTGGACTAAAGGACCAGTGCGATAGCCCAGAGCTACCGATACTGTATAAGGCTTCAGGAGGGCTGAGTAAAGCTAGCCAAGAATGGGTGTACTTTGATTACAGTGTTGGTATAAATTCTTAAGGGATTTGGGGTGTGTTGTATGCTGTGTGTATGTGTATGTACATTAATATGTTGGGAATAGATAATTGACGAGTGCTGTCATGTTCTGTGTTGTTGCCGATGTGTATGTGTATTTGTGTGTTTTTGTTTTGGAAGTCATTTTTTTCTGTAATTGTATTGTTATCATAAAAGCAAAATAAAGATCAGGACGCTGTGGCGCAGCACGCTATGCACCTCACATTTGGGCTTGCATGCCCACCCACGGGGACCCCGGTTCGAGTCCGGCCGGGGTCATTTCCCGATCCCACCCCATCTCTCTGTCCCACTCGCTTCCTGTCACCATCTCAGACTGTCCTATCAAATAAAGGCATAAAAGCCCCTAAAAAATATATTTTTTTTTTTTTTTAAAGCAAAATAAAGAAAAGACACTGCTAGTTGGCCTCCATTACACTACTGGACTGAAAGGATACAGCATTCATAGAGATGAGGTGATGTCTCCTGTTCTGGGCCTCCTGCCTGCAGTGCACACACAACAAAACCACATGCATGCATTGTCAACAAGAGCCACAGTGTATTACTGCATAATATTACTTCAGAATCAGATTCCTCAGGAGTCTTTAGATAAATACAGTAGAAAGAGTGACACTGACACAGACACATACGGTGTATAGATGGTTATAGTTCATAAGGGTTGGAACAGGCGTCACCCAACAGTTTTTTTCTTCATTTTAAGGGAGCTGACCAAAATATTGTAAAACTGAAAAATGAAAAAAGGTCGCACCATGCATAGGTTTCTTTTCTTTATTACACAGACGCGTTTCGAAGAAACCTATGCATGGTGGGACCTTTTTTCATTTTTCAGTATAGATGGTTATACTAATCAGAGACAAAAAAATCAGACAGATAGCTACAGACAGACAGAGAGACAGACAGACAGACAGACAGACAGACAGGAGGGGGAATTCTAGCTCTTTACTCCCACCAGGAGGGAGTAGAGTAGTGTCAGGAGGAATTTATCCAAAAGTTCTTGGGGTACAAGGCCAACGTCCTCCCCCTCTTACCTATAACTGCCCAGAGGAAGAAAGAAAGAAAGAAAGAAAGAAAGAAAGAAAGAAAGAAAGAAAGAAAGACAATTCAGTATGTACCTGTCCAGCTCCTGTGCAGCCACTGTTCTGTGGGCCACCTTTGAATGTCTGGCCTTCTGAAAGGGCTTCCGCAGAAGCAGCTCTTCCTCTCGTGACCTGGAGGACACACACAAACATGCACACACACCACACAATAAACAGAGAAAATTATGCTTTCCTTTTTTGAAAGAACTTCATAAAGAAGAAGGGATGAAGACAGGGAGAGAGAGAGAGGGAGAGAGAGAGAGAGGGAGAGAGCGAGAGAGAGAGAGAGAGAGAGAGAGAGAGAGAGAGAGAGAGAGAGATGCTGTAGGCCTCTACCTCTTGACTCCATGACCTGATCCTCCCTGGCCTTCTTCATCACTGAAATCAGAGTCGTAGCCCCCACCACCATGGACCTGTGAAGATTAGAACACACACACACACACACACACACACACACACACACACACACACACACACACACACACACACACACACACACACACACACACACACACACACACACCAAGTAGAGCGAGCACACGTCAACAGATTGCTGATATGAATGAAAATAAACTTTGAATTAAAGGTTGAAAAAGTCTCAGAATAGAAATGAATGCAGAGGATGTCATGCTCATCCACTCCACGCCTGTCCTTCACCCAGTTAAAACATGTGATTGGGACTCTGTAAACTGCTGGCATAACGCATCAGAAATGGCTTATTCTGCACTCCTTCTGCATAGTCAAGAACAGCAGCAATGCAGCAACTGTGTGCGCTGGTTTAATACGGACATAAATACAGCACATGGTTAGAAACAGCACGCACAGCTGCATGCAGCAGTCGGGGCTGTCTGGTGTCTCATAAGGTAGCAGCATCTGAATGGATGACTCAGGTCTTTAAAAAGCCGCTTCAGCATGATGCTGGAAAGGCTACACCGGGGCACCAAAAGGACGCGCACCAGAGGCTACTTTCTAGGTCATTGAAGAACACAAGAGAGGAGGATAAAAGGGCCAATGCCATGGTCTAGTCTGGTTTATCATCAAATATCTAATAGGCCTACATTTCGCAGTAAACTATTATTATTTTTTACATTACATTACACTTAGCTGACGCTCGTTAACCAAATTTAGGAGCATGTTTTATCACCAGCAACATAACTTACAGCGGTTAGTCTGCAGTCATCTAAATATGTAGCCCACTGTCCATGCACATGCCATGACCGAAATTTACACACAGCCTCAGGAAAGGGGTCATTTAGAAAAATGCGAAATAAGGTTTGTGCAAAGAATGTACCTACAGCTCCACCTTCTTTGGTTTGTGTAAAAGAGGAGGTGGATGGGGCTAGCATTTTGTATCAGCCTGCTAACTACGTCTTCTCTATAATGCGTTATACTTGTGTTGGCTGGTAAGCTTAGCATATCATTTAACAAACGTTAAACAAGATAGCAAAGCGATAGAAGAATGGAGAAAGCATATAATTACCTTTACAAGATCCAGTCCTCTTCGGTCCATATTTCCAATACTTCATTCGGTGTGTTTACATGTGAAATGTCGCTGGAAGATGACGCACTGAAGGGGGCGGGGAGGGGTGTGACAAAGATATGTTTAACCCCTCCCCCTCCACGGGCAATGAAATTCCCACCTGACAATATACAAAGAAGCGTGGTTTCTGGTTATTTACAACCCTGGTCCATGGGGACCCACCATACCACAGTTCTCCACAGCACAGTTAGGCTATTTGTGACATAAACATGACTTCTTTTTTTTTTTTACATAGGCCTATGGCCCTTCAATAAGTCATTGACAGCCGCAAACGCTTAAAAATAAGTCAACACAATTCCATTCCCATAGCCTGGTATAGTCGTCACATTTTTTAAAAAGCTGCATAGCTTCATTTTTGACGATGGGGAACAACTGATCTTTTATTCTGATAAATAATAACTCGACCCATTTGGGAGGAGGGGTTAGAAGGGGCGCAACTTTTCCAGGGCTTTGAACAAAACTACACTGTATTCCAAGATGATTCAGAGAAAAGATCCCCCATTGAATGAACACAAGACAGATTCCGCTTTTAACTCCATGCGGGGTTCTCTGGAAGCTATTTCGGATGGGTGGGGGATGCTCGGAAGGACCTCTGCCTGGCCACCCTGCCAAAATAATGGTGATCTTTGTTACAGATGAGCGCACGAAAACGTGGAACTGTGAAGATTATTCTAAGGCTTTGATTCGAATTGTAGCCTACCTCCTTGTAAAATTGTCTTTATTAGGCTATAGCCCTTAGGCCTATTAAATTCAGAGTGCAATGTAGGCTATATTTGGCTAGCAGCTGTATTTATGTAGGCCTATTGCTACTGGATACCTTTATTTCCTACTCTATACTCATATAGGCTAATAGTCTATTTGCCTGATCTGAGTGTCTCCATCCAGCCTATTCACAAACAAAAGTGTGTTTCACCATTGCAATTTTGGGGTCCTTTAATTGGCTGTCATTCTGTGGGTCGCAGGTGCACTAAAAAGCTCATGAATATTCCGGAATTATTCATGGATATCCCCCTCCTCAACCGAGCCATCTACATAAATGAAACTACATGGACAAAAGCCCATACTCAGTTGGCAGGGGTTACTCTGAAAGGGTACCACAACGTTGTCAACCTCATCGTATCATCAAAAGGCAGACGTCACAGACTACCCAAGGATAGCGATTCTTGGACAGAGCCGTCTGTCGGTCGTGTGGGGCTCATCGGGGTGGGTTTTTACGCACGGACTTTGTTGTTTTCCACTGTTTTGCTTTTCACGAATTATAACTTGGTTGGGTTTTAATTCTCCTTAAAAGTTGGCACTGACTGTGGTTGACCGCCGGTTGTCTTTTCTTTTATGATATTTTTTGTATCCATTCACTGATCGCCATGCTGCGTCTCGCAGAACGAATCGCTTGGATTTCAGCCTAGCCATCGCGACTCGCAGCCTGCTCACTTGCATTCATCACACGGCGTCTAGAGTAAAGAACCAAAAAAAAGAAGAGGGAGAGAAGCAGCCTCTAATTCAAGAGACAAGAAGGACGGATCTTTACAAGCAAGTCTCCCACGGCGGACACTAAGGTTCATGCTCAGGAATATTCCACCCAAAGCGTGGCTATAGCGACCATAGGGATGGGATACACTAACAAAACCGTGAGAGGATGCGCCCTCCTGCTGTGGATCGGTACTCTATTGCTCCTGGCGGAGGGCAGGAGACCGAAGACACCCCGCTGCCCCGCATCTTGCACATGCACCAAAGATAATGCCTTATGTGAAAACATACGATCGGTTCCCCACAGTTTCCCACCTGACGTGGTGTCACTGTAAGTGATGTAGCTCCTATCTCCTATTTGTTTCCATTTGAGTGCAGGCAGTGCTTTGTTGTCATCTTCCTCCCCGTTGATTGTTGTTGCCTACACGCCTATCAGTTCTCTGTGTGTGACTAATTTTGAGTTGTGGTGTTGGTGGTCTTGTTGATTTGGATTCCAGCTCTTTTGTGAAATCTGGATTCACCGAGATTGCGGGGGGAAGCTTCCTGCACACTCCTGCTCTACAGCTTCTGTGAGTTCCCCGTTCTTTTGTCACATTTCTTTCAGGGCTGTTTCATTTCATGTCATAGGCTACCAACCAACGTGCTTTGATCGCCGTTACTTCCACGGGGTTGAAAGGGGTTGCACCGATTAAAAGCAACCTGTTTTGCTCCGGGGGAGCACAATACGTCTATTGGCCGCGCGCTCCTCTTGCTGTCTGACGCACAAAGGGCCTTAAAATTGGCGTGAAGAAAGTATGCAATGCACTAACCCACTGGGGTACATGGCCTTGTCCATTAAGAGGAGAACACACACCACACCACACCACACCAAGCAGTCGGAGAGAGTCCTCACTTAAGTGTCTGCATGGTTTCCTAAACACTAAAATGGGGAGGTAGCCTACATGTAAACACTACCAGGGAAAGTAGAATCAAATTATTTTCTACCCCGATCTCTGCTCAGATTGCATTACTCTTAGTTCAAGTGCTTTGCCTTAAACAGAGGCAGTTTTCCCTGCCTGTCAAGTGAGCAGAAAACTCCAGTGTAGAAAGAACAAATAGCAATCATTATGCATGACTTTGGACGTGCAATAATGGTGCACAAGACAAGTGTAATCCTTTGCTCGGGGTTATAAGTTGTAAGAATACCAAAAAAGGATAGGCAATGTGCTAGCAACTTCGTGACCTTGTAAACTATAGCAATCATGATGAATACCTTTGCACAAGTCCTATTATTGCACAAGCTTGCTGTAGTCAAAATCATCCAAGTTATTTTGGCCGAGAAGGATAGACAATATGCAAGCCCTTTCGTGACAGCTTAATGTCCTAATAACCAATAAAAAAGTAAGAAAATGACTAATATAAATCATTATGAATAACTTTGGACAGACAATAATATTGCATAAGCTTGCTGTAGTGTAGTGAAATCCTTTGTTCCAAGTTATTTTGTGGTGCTGTAGCAAGAACAAGAAGGTTAGACAATGTGCAAGCCCTTTCTTGGCTGCCTATGGCCTAGTAAACAGTAAGAAGGTAAGACAACTAGTTTAAAAACAACCTTTACATAGCAATCATTATGAATAACTTTGGACATGCAATATTGCTGCACACGCTTGCTGTAGGCCTAGTGTAGTGAAATCCTTTGCTCCAGGTTATATTTTGGAGTTGTTAGAAGACCAAGAAGCATAGACGACAACGTGCAAGCCCTTTCTTGACTGCCTGTATAATGACCTAATGAAAAGTTAAAGAAAGTAAGAAAACTAGTGAAATATACCGTATAACGGCAATCATTACGAATAACACATGCCATAATATTGCTGCACAGGCCTGACTGTAATATAGTGAAATCCTTTGCTCCGGGTTATTTTTTGGAGTTGTAAGTAGAAGACCAAGAAGGATAGACGACAAAGTGCAAGACGCGCAAGCCCTTTCTTGACGGCGCCTAATGACCTAATAATTCAACTGTAATTATAATCCTTTTTGCAGCGAGCGTGGAGTAATGAAAAAGTACACGCAAGCTCGCACTACCACTACCCTTCAAACATGACATGAGTTATTTTCGCACTACCACCACAGGCTACGCTGGGTTAGTGTGAGTGTGAGTGTTAGAGGTGTGTCGTTCATGAACGAGCCGGTTCTTTTGAACGGCTCCCTGAAGTGAACGATGGGAACCGGATCACAGCTGGGGGAGCCACTCGACCGTTATTTCGTTCATTTCTCATTCATTTTAAGCACGTGACCTCGACCAGAGTAATAAAATTAGGGAAAAAACACAATTGTTTGCCCCAAATAGAGGCAAAAACGGTCTTTAGAAGCAGGAGAATAATCAGTTGTTGTTTGGACAAAATTACCTTGAGGAGGAGTCAAAATATTACATTCTTAACACTGAATAAATCATTTAAAAAAGAGCCAAAAGATCCAGTTTTTTGAACGGCTCTTTGAAAGGAACGAGCTACTAAGATCCGGATCCCGAAAAAGAGCCATAAATCCCATCTCTAGTGAGTGTGAGTGTGAGTGCGTGACTAGAGGCCCCTGGGGCAGGAATGACTTCTTTGTTTTCACTGTGTCAGTGTTTTGTTATCACAGACGTTACAAGCTTGACTGACGAGGGGACCTATATTTCGTCTAGTGTGTGTGTGTGTGACTGTGTGTGTGTGTGTGTGTGTGCATGTGTGGGCGTGCATGTGCGAGTATGAGTGTGTGTGTGTGTGTGTGTGTGTGTGTGTGTGTGTGTGTGTGTGTGTGTGTGTGTGTGTGTGTGTGTGTGTGTGTGTGTGTGTGAGAGAGAGAGAGAACGAGAGAGAGAGTGAGAGAGAGACAAAGAGAGGTGTGCGTGCGTGCGTGCGTGCGTGCGTGCGTACGTGCGTGCGTGTTTGTGCTTGCGTTAGTGTGCTGTGTGTGTGTGTGCGTGCTTGTGCTTGCGTTAGTGTGCGTGCGTCTGTATGTGTGTGTGTGTGTGTGTTGATGATGATAACGATCTGATGTGATCTGTGTGCTTTTGCAGTCTGTTCACAGCCAACTCTTTTGACTCCATTGATGAGGACGCATTCCTGGGCCTGCCACACCTGGAGTACTTGTCAGTACCTTATTGAGTCTTATTCATTAATTAGCCTACTTACACCATGAATACCTGTCTAGTTTCTCATTTCTTAATTACACTTTTAGTACTTGTCAGTACCTAGAGTCTTATTCATTAATTACTTACATCATGAATACCTGTCTAGTTTCTCATTTCTTAATTACACTTTTAGTACTTGTCAGTATTTAGAGTCTTGCACCATGGATACCTGTCAGTATCTAGTTTCTTATTTCTTAATTACACTTTTAGTACTTGTCAGTATTTAGCGTCTTATTAATTAATTACTTACACCATGAATACCTGTCTAGTTTCTCATTTCTTAATTACACTTTTAGTACTTGTCAGTATTTAGAGTCTTATTAATTAATTTTGTTAATTAATTACTTCATTATGCCATGGATACCTGTCAGTATCTAGTTTCTTACTTCTTAATTACACTTTTAGTACTTGTCAGTATTTAGCGTCTTATTAATTAATTATTACACCATGAATACCTGTCTGGTTTCCTATTTCTTAATTACACATTTAGTACTTGTCAGTGTTTAGTGTCTTATTAATTAATTCCTTCATTGGTTAATTCATTACACCATGGATACCTGTCAGTATCTAGTTTCTTATTTCTTAATTACACTTTTAGTACTTGTCAGGAATATGAGCCCAGGGGTCAGGACAGTGAAAAAGCCCACAAATAGGCAACAGAATATGTGCCGGCACATTTGATCTACAATGGTGACGCTGTTTGTGGAAAAATTAAATATTGAGTTTGTCCCTCGACTTCGCGACAGATTTTGATTTTGGCCCTCGGTCAATTTGAGTTTGACACTCCTGAAGTAATGTGTTACCGTTCATTTTAGCATTGATTGAATGGGCCCAGCAGCGGCGGGCCCCTCTGTGCCGAGAAGCTACAGTCTTCCTGTTCATACAGTTTGGGCATGATTTACTGTTTGTGGTTATTAATGACTACTTTTGTTTATGATTTTTTTAGGTTCATTGAGAACAACAAAATCGATTCGATATCGCCTTACGCATTCCGTGGTCTGAAGTCCCTCATTCACCTGTGAGTATTCTCTTCCCCACAGGATACAATGTCAGTCCTTAGCCCTGTTTTTGTCAGCATGATTACTAGTGTTGCACCGATACCATTTTTTGGCCCCGATACCGATACCCGATAACTGGCTGTGCAGTATCGGCCAATACCGATACCATACCGATACTGATACCACCCTATTTTATATGTATATATATGAAGGTCTTTATGAAGGTTTTTATACTTTTTAAATACCTCTATGAAATAACTCATTTCAAGGCTGTTTAAGTGTCATACAAGCACCTGTAAATGGTATCTGTGCCCTATTTGTTGGTACTCGCCGATACCAATACCACAAATTTAGTGCCGATCCACCGATCCACTGATATTGGTATCGGTATTGGTGCAATACTGATTACTAGGTGATGTCATGTGCAATTTGTTCGCATTTCCCTACTGATTATGTCTGAGCCTGGGGGGTATTCCAAGACTGTCCAAGTATGTAGTTAAGTGATAAACCTGGCCAGGTTAACCTATAGGAAGTGGTAAGCCTAGCAATACATAGCCCACAGGTGCCATGTAGTTAGACGTCACACTTGTATCCCAGAGGTTGCTGGTTCGACTCCCGACCCGCCAGGTTGGTGGGGGGAGTAATCAACCAGTGCTCTCCCCCATCCTCCTCCATGACTGAGGTACCCTGAGCATGGTACCGTCCCACCGCACTGCTCCCCATGGGGCGCCTCTGAGGGCTGCCCCCTTGCACGGGTGAGGCATAAATGCAATTTCTTTGTGTGCAGTGTGCAGTGTTCACTTGTGTGCTGTGGAGTGCTGTGTCACAATGACAATGGGAGTTGGAGTTTCCCAATGGGCTTTCACTTTTCACTTTATAACCTGGTTTACTACTGAACCAGGTTCTTGGAATCGCACCCCTGATCTTGTTGAATGACACTTGATCATTGGTGTCGCAACCGGTCCCGCCCTAGCCAATAATCGAACACAGTAGCACAGTAGCTGACAGGGCAATGAGGTCATATAGTCTAGCTCAGGGGTCCCCAACCTTTCTTGGTCTGAGGGCTACCAAGGGCTACCCGCGGGCTACTGAGGGATACCCGAGGGCTACTTTTGTTCAAAATCCTCTTACTGATCTCTTGGCATCATTCTCAAATCACACTATTATTAAATGGTCATTTGGTTATAGGTTATAAATAATAAATATGTATTATTAATATTTATTTAAATTAGGAAAATAATTAACTGTGACTAAAATCTGGTAGTCGTCACTGTTTATTAACATCCTTGGTGGGCACTTCAGAAGCTCCTGGAGGGCTACCTGGCGGGCACCAAGTTGGTGACACCTGGTCTAGCTTGTGGTTTGGCTGGCCGTAAATGATGACCAAAATTCAGCAATTGGGGTCATTTCAGAAAGAGGAACAGAGTTCAGTAGAGTCCAATAGAGTTCAATAGAATAGAGTTCACCCCTTCCACCAGAAATCATGGCTTAGTTATATTCAGACCCTCTGTGCGAAGCTGGTACGATATTGTAGAGTAGAGAGTAGTAGAGTAGAGTAGAGTGCTTTATTGTCACTATATAGATGCAGTGAGATGGTGTTTGGAAGCAACCCACAGATGCCCAAAAAATAAAAAATATATTAACAGTATAACTAATGTGATAAGAGAAATTAAGCTCTAAAATATGCAATCAACTGATGATTCAGAGCAAGTGCAGGATTCAAGTATTCACATGTCCACACACACACGTTGTACGGTATAAGACCAGGCTACTGAGAGATCTGTTGCTTTGTTGTTTTCTCCACATTTCCCATGTGGAGCTCCCAAGCTGAGCGTGCATCTGTTGCCTGCCGATTACATAATTGTGTTATTAATAATGCACCCATCTGTTAAATAATGTCTTCACTGGTGCTCTGCACACTTCCAAAACGCCTCTAGCATTTGGCAGCCACTGCAACAGTACAGAAGATACTATATTAAATTATTATCATATATACAGTTAGGGCTGCTGGGCGATATGGGAAAAAAAACTATATCACGATATGGATTACTTTGCCTCCTCTGATTTCTGCCACGACTGCTGGCAACGAGCACTGAGCAGCCAGAATGCAAGATTCCTTCGAATTAGGTGACGCATTAACCTGGCAACGATTACTTAGTTTCCCGCAGTGCATTGTTGGTTAACTGAGTACGTTAAAATAGCTTTGGCAATCGCGGTTCAGCACATAATTGTATTAAATTAAACGAAATAATGCAAATTACTTTATTTTTCTCATGTAAAATGCAAAATGAGGATAAATTACATGTGATAACAGCACACATTGCCCAGAGGTGAATTCCACTTTAACAATGTGTGTTTGCACTAGTCTTGGTGGATGGAGGTGTAGAAGTCATGTGGGAGTGTGTGTTAGAGTGGCCATGCTGAGGGGGTGTGAGTGTGTGCGTGTGAGTTCTATGTGTGAATTGGCGTGGCCAGGATGAGTGTGTGATGATAACGATATATATCACGATATAGCACAATTACATACCTTTTCTAGGGCTGTAACAATATTGGATTGAACCGAGAAATCGCGATACTCAGAGTCACGATACTGTATCGTGATGTATGGAGGCAGTATCATAATACGCCCTTTGAAAGTTTCGCTATCCATCAGTCCAGTAAACAACCATATAATTTGAGGTGATAGTGTTTCTAAGCTTCAGCTGAGCTACATTTCAGAAATCGTGGAGTGTATCGAACCGTAGTTCAAAAATCGTGATACGAACCGAATCGTGTGTTGAGTGCATCGTTACAGCCCTAGTTTTCAGTTATTCTCTCAATTTGCTCTTTATTTTTTCATGTCGCAAAACAACCTTTCTTTAAAATTGATCTTTTTTATTGTTATTTTTACAGTTAGGCCTACATGAACTTATAGTGTGTATTGTGACAACATGAAATGCAATTAAATGATAGTAATTTTATCAGTTGTATACAATTGAATATCACGATATAAACGATATAGGAGAAAGGTCACAATATACGATAACGATACATATCGTCATATTGCCCAGCCCTAGTTACAGTAGTACATGCTACTGTACATTGTAAAGATTTCCGGGGCCGAACGCAAGTTTATTTGTGTGGCGGTGTCACGATAACGATATATATAGTCATATTGCCCAGCACTATATACAGTATAGTACATGCTACATTGTAAAGATTTTTGGGGCTGAATGCAAGTTTATTTGTGTGGCGGTGTGTTTCATGTAGAAGGAGGCTTCGGTGAGTTCAACAGAAATAAAAGCGGAGGACAATATGAATTTTCCAGAACGCTGTATATCCACCTACAGAAATAAATAAATGTGTTTTTTTTATTGTCTTTTTCTGTTAATATCATTGAAATCAGGGTTTTAATGTTCCTCACACTTGAAGTTAAAATTAAATACAAATATTTATGAATATTGTATTTAACCCCTTAAGACGCGGCTTTATACATTTGTTGTTACCACTATGGTAATGACCAAGTCGTGGTGCATTACTAAAGGGCCTGTGTTATGTCATAGTATTGTAGTCCTATGGTAGTTACATTTCAATGACTATTACAGGCTGCCTCTGGAGGTACGGTGCGCTAGGGGCTACATGGTTTTTATGGCTTTTAAAGATGTTAAACATGCAAAAGACAAAGTCTGAAACCCGAAAATAAAGTTAAGGGAGAGATGCCACCAGTGGAGTGAACAAGTAACATTATTGTAAGGAGGATACCGCTTTGATATCAGGCCCTCTGCCCTCTCACTTGTTATCACCATTCGTGACAACCAGACCAGAAATGGCACTCTTTCTTAAAGGGACACTGTGTGAGATTCTTAGTTGTTTATTTCCAGAATTCATGCTGCCCATTCACTAATGTTACCTTTTTCATCAATACTTACCATCAGCATCAAATTCTAAGTATTCATTATGGCTGGAAAAATTGCACTTTTCATACATGAAAAGGGGGATCTTCTCCATGGTCCGCCATTTTGAATTTCCAAAAATAGCCATTTTTAGCTGCAAAAATGACTCTACTTGGACCATGCTTGGAAATATTTGTGTATTACTTTGTAAACTTTCATGTAAAGATCAACTTTGGCCATAAGCAGCCCAGTTTCAATGAGCAGCATAGTTGCAGTACCTTTTTTGACCATTTCCTGCACAGTGTCCCTTTAAGGCTATGGTAGAATATCGGTAGGCCTATATCATATTTTAATAGTTTATTTCCATCTCCCTCATTTCAAAATGCCAATAAAACAAACCAGCCCGGGCACCACTTTGATACCTGGCACTTTGAGGACAGTAGGCCTTTTATCACCATTAATAGCAAGCAGACCAGAAATTGCGGTCTGTCTGTCTGTCTTTCATGAGGCTTCAAACGTCTGGCGACGCGGCGTGGGTGGCGCCCTATGAAACACATAATATTTTGAGGTATCCATCCGTCAGTGTTGCCAGATTGGGCTGTTTCCCGCCCAATTGGACTGATTAGGATGGCTGTGTGCGGGTAAAAATGGTATTTAGCAGGAAAGCCCGCCCAATTTTTGCCATAGAAATCAATAGAATTGGGCGGGATTTTGTGCTTCTAGGTGGGTTTTGAGCATTTTTTGGGCTGGAAATCATCAGCCTCATCTGGCAACCCTGCCATCCGTCACAAACAGTCAAAGCAGGACACGGTAACCGGGATAGTACAGTTCAGGTTTTTTTGTTGCTGCTTTATGTGCCCTGTCTTCTCTCCATGCAAAACAGAGCATGAATCACGCTGCTGGAATGCGCGTACAGCAGTGTTTCTCAAAGTGGGGCGGAAGCCCCCCTAGGGGGGCGCGGAGGTATTGGAGGGGGGGGCGCGTGAAGTCAGAAGGTTTTTCTTTTTTAATACTTTTCTGCTTTGCCATTAAGTCAACACATTCACTTTACAATCACAATATATGAATTAATTTATTCACTAATATTTACAGAACATCATAGGCCATATACGTGTATATTAGGCTCTAATAAACTTTACGAAGGCCTATTTGTTTGTATTTTCGTAACCGTTTTGCTCGAGGGGGGCACAGACAGTCAGCCTTCCTCTGAAGGGGGGAATGGCAGGAAAAGTTTGAGAAACACTGGCGTACTGTGTATGTGTTCCCAGTGCCAAGAGAAATATATGAGCGCAGCAATTAGCCCCCACAGGTTATCGTTTGTTTTACTCACACCGGCCGTTTGATTTATTGTCCCTCGCCCCTCCATGCAGGAGCCTTGCCTACAACAACCTCGAGTCCCTGCCGAAAGATGTCTTCAAGGGGATGGATGCCTTAACAAAAGTGTAAGTACAAAGTTCAAGAGAGTCCTTGTGCACAAGCCCTCAGCAATGCAGGTGCAGGTGTGAGGCAGGAGAAGGTGAACACAATGAACAAAATTCAAAAGACACCGCACACTGCTTACTGTTCTTTTTCTTACTTTATTTTTCGGAGCGAACAGTAAGCAGTGTGTGGTGTCTTTTGAAAAGTGTAAGTTCATTTTAAACAGTAGTGGAGGGAAGCCAATATACTGTCAGGCCAACCATCTATCCATGTGACTTGTGAATACACTTGGATGGGGTCCACTAGCCTCATGGTTTGTGTTTTTAGAATCTTTGACGAAGGCAAAACAGTTTTACAGCTTGCTGGCTGAGCTCACTCCTAATGTGTTAAGATTATCATTAAATTAATATAAACGTACAATAATAAATTGCCAGCCATCCAGGTGGGTTGTGAATACACTTGGATGGATCCATTGTCCAAAGGGGTGTTTTTAAGTCTTTGACGAAAGCAGAACAGCTTTTACAGCGTACAGCTTCACTCCTACTGTGTTAAGATTACCATAAAGTTAATATAAACTTACCATACATCTGACATTGACATTTTCACGAGCTTGTCTCTATTGTATTAACAATGCAGTAATGTGTTGGGTTGAGGGTATACAGTATATAATATGCACTGCGCTGGTACCTGTCTTTTTTATTGCTTCTTCACATTGACATAACGCAAAGTCTAAGATCACTACCCAGTTTATAACACCATTGTCTTTTTATGTTATAATGATGATATTATTTTCACCAATACATACTGGATTATCACTGTGTCTTCAGCCTTGGTAAAGAGAACAAGCAAGAGAGTATATGGCCTTTGTCTACCATCTGATGACTTGTTGGGTGTGCACCCAAAGACAGTAATAACGAGAGGCACTCAGAGAGTGCAGGCCTCTGCCAAGGCCATGGGGGCCACAGATGCCATAATCTACACGCTGTGGAGTCCTATGCCTCAGACCTGCAAATTCGTCAAAGAAAAAAAGGTGACAGTCTCCAGCGGAACACCCCCCATCCCCCACCCCCCCAATGGCCAACACCACACCAGTAAAAGATATGAGGAAAACAGTTTATTTCACCGGATTCTCTTGCTCTTCAAAGCACTTTGCACTACCATAATCTATTAACTACACTCACCGGCCTCTTCATTAGGAACAACTCTCTAATGCTGGGTTGGACCCCTTTTTCCCTTCAGAACTGCCTGCACTGCCTACTCAGGTAGGCTGTGGCATTCCAAC
>NC_085873.1:48119553-48177053 GCF_034702125.1 Engraulis encrasicolus | reverse complement strand
TACAGCGCTAAGGGGACTTCTTTGACTCTCAACCTCAGGACTCCGAAGGTCTCCTAACCGAAGGTCTCCTAAAGGGGCGTTCACCCGACATAAAGTGGATACCAGAAAAGAAACAAAATGATGCTTCTTGTTAGATCCACCTTCTTTGGTGCGACCTTGCGTCCTCCACTTGTGCTTGTGGCCTCGTACCAGGAAGAAATATGTCATGATGACATCACTGACAACAGCATTATATTTCAATATCTTTTCAAGAGCTCAATTGTAAAGTAATTTTCTCATTTGCAAACTGGATGGTGAATGTAGAATAGTCCCCCCAATTTTTTTTTTTGGCAAGGCTGACAGAGGGGAAACTCTATTGTTTTCTCCACGGAGGAGGGGCCAGGAGGCGGGGCGAGGCAACAAGCACAAGTGGAGGACGCAAGGTCGCATATTGGAATGCACCCACAGTGAGAGAAAGTGAAAGCCCAACTAGGAAACTCTATCCAACTCCTATTGTCATGGTTGTGACACAGCACTCCACAGCACACAATGCACGCTGCACACAATGAAACTGCATGTATGCCTCACCCGTGCAAGGGGCCAGCCCCCAATGGCGCCTGAAAGGTAAAGTAGAGAGAACAGTTTTTTAAATCAAATTATTATTATTATTATTATTATTATTATTATTATTATTATTATTATTATTATTATTATTATTATTATTATGACAAAATAACAAAATTAAAAATCACATAACATGGGGAAAAAGAGGGAGGGGCAGGACAAAAAAAAGATAAAACACACAAAAACAAAACCAAGACAAAACAAAACCATAAAGGGCTCTAGTGTCCCATCAAGTCCTTGATAGAGTCAGTGAGAGATAAGATTTTATTAACCCCGAAGGAAATTACACACACATGCACACACACACACACACACACAAGCACACACACACACACACACACACACACACACACACACACACACACACACACACACACACACACACACACACACACACACACACACACACACACACACACACACACACACACACAGCAGGCGACTGATTGCAAAATGTGTTTTGTAGACTCAGGTCATAAAGTGCTGAAGGCTGTGCTCCACCACAGTCTCCGTGGAGTAGATTTCAGATCTAAGGGCAGAATAGATCTCTTCACTTGAAGAGCTTCTTTCCAAAATGAGATATCAACCATTTTTGACTTTTGCAATTGACTGTTACGTAAGAAGTCCTGTCATGTATGCGTGCCTTCTTGCCATTCAAATGTTTTGAGAACATACTTTTTAAACCTCTATAAAAATGCATTTTGCAATGCAATTCAATGGAATGCCCATACAAAAATGTCAATTTCCCCAAAATGTTCCAAAATGGATATATCTCATTTTGGAAAGAAGCTCTCCACTTGCTTTTAATTTCCCCTGGGAAACATAAAGTGTATCTGCAGCTAGCCTATTACCGTAGCATGCCATGTATAAAGGAAAATGGCATTTACATTGTCAAAGTTGTTGTTGTTGTTGTTGTTAATCTTACTAGCCAAACACACATTCACCAATGGGTCAAATTGGCTAGTAAGTTTTAGTGGTAACACTTTAGAATAATGGATGCAAAAAAGCATTATAAAGACTTAATAAATAATTAACTATTGATGAACAAAACATTAACAAACGTTTGTAAATGACTAGGAAATGTAAACAAATGCTTGTAAATGACTAGGAAATGGTATGTTAATATTTTATATTTATCAAACATTTACAAGTTGCTTGTAAATGAATAAAATACTCTGTTATAAGGTGTGTAAAATCTTGCAGATATCATTTGTAGATATTTTATAAAGCATTAATAAAGCTTAGTTAATAATAAAAACATTTGTTAATGTTTTATTCATCATTAGTTAATTATTTACTGAGTCTTTATTAAGGAACATTATTATAAAGTGTTACCAGTGTAGTTTCTACCAGCCAATCTGAATTATCCCCAGCATTTGGCCGTTTGGCGCGTGTTATTTTAGAGCCCTTGTGAGTTCTGGTAGTACAATAGTAGTAGTAGTAATAGTAGTAGTCAGGGGTGCATTTCTGGAAAGCGTAGTTGTTAGCAGTTAGCAACTTTGGTAGTTGCCAATGGGAAATTACATTACAACCAATGAAGTAGCTAACATAGTTAGCAACTACGCGTTCCAGAAATGCACCCCAGAGTAGTAGTTATAGTAGTAATAATAGTAGTAATAGTAGTATTCTTCTTCTTCCCTTATTATTACTACCAGAGAGAGTAGATAAGAGAGAGGTGCCATTGGCCCACTGTTTCCGGGTTGCACTGTCGTAAGGGGGAGGGTGGTAAATCCACCTTTAGGCAGACATAGTCAGACCTAAGGACTGTTCTATTCAATGCTAGGAGTATTATGACACGCCCCTTTAGGCAGACCGGAACCTGGTCATGTTAGGTGCCCATAGCAACATATTACATTGGCATATCTCTATATACTTAAGGAATCTCTGTTAATACTATTACAATTATTGTTACCACGACTACTATGATGACCATATTATGCCTGCCTCATGTGTTCCCTCACGCATTACTTTATTGTTTCTGACAGTTTGCCTGCATCAAACAAATAAGGCGTATGCAATGCATGCAATGCGTGTTTACACCCTGACAGTTTATAAAACAAAACACCACTTATTCCTCCACTAAATGTGTCGACATCTCTTCAAATGACACTTGAAAACAAGCGCACGCAGGGCCGCTGACAGCTGTGGCTGGGCCCAGGACAAAGTCATCTGAAAGGGCCCCCCCAGCCCAATAGATACAATGTAATGATGAGGCCCCAATTTTGGGCCCCCTCTCTCCCTGGGCCCGGAACAGCTGATCCCTTTCGTCCTGCTCTTCTGTCAGCACTCCTGCCGCATGTTTTGATGATCAGGCCCCCAAGTGTTACTCAACTCCAGCTCCGAGCTCCGAGCTGAAATCTCTTTGACAGACTAACAGCAGTTCACTGCCCTCCCCTCTAATCCCCCCCCTCTCTCCCCTTTGCCCACCCCCCCCCCCCCCCCCCCCCCCTCTTTGTGTTTGTCCGTCCGCTTCACAGAGTTCGCCTCTCACCAGCCCCTCAAATTCGAGTCCATCTCGGTGGAGGCCTTTGCATTTGGAAATGATCAATACGTGGTGTTTGCACAACCTTTCACTGGAACTTGCAGCTTCCTGGAATGGGACCACGTGGAGATGGTCTTCAGGACCTACGACAGCATCGAGAGTGAGTAAATCATAATAACAACAGCACGCTGTTTTATCAGGGCGGCTGACAGCTTTGACTGCCCCGGGCCCGGGACAAAGTCCTTTTCAAGGGCCCCCCCATCCAATACATACAATGTAATGAGAACTCAATTCTGGGCCACCTCTCTCCTTGGGCCCGGGACAATTGACCCCTCTGTCACCCCCTTTGTCGGCTTCCTTGCTGTTTATCAGCCTCTCTCGCTGGCTGGCCTGACTGGGCTTGGAAGGTGGCTGGCTGGCTGCGTGGTTGTTCGGTGGTTGTTGTTTGTCATTTTCACCACTAGGGGGCGGTTGGTTTCTCTTAGTTACCATGGAATCCTGGAGTAGAATGTGAAAAAGTTACACATGGTGTTTGTACTGTAGCTATTTACTGTTACCAAGAGAGGGAAACTTTATTGCACTGCAAAGGAATCTGCCACTCACTCACTTCCCCCTTTGTTCGAATATCTTGTATTTGTTCTCATTTCTTCTTAGGTCCTCCTCTAGCGAAAATGTGCAGCTGTATTTCAATCTATCTTTCTTTGATAGGCATTCATGTACTGAGTCCAAAGTTAAAAGAATAAGATACATAAAAAATATAGTGGGTAGGCCTATAAATCTTTGCACATTACAGGATGAGACACAAGTTTCTTGCAGAATTTCAATGATGTTTATGTACTGTGAATCAATTTACGTTTTGAAATGCCATTATTTATCAAATTAACACGGTGAGGACTTTATCAGATTCTGCTTTAGTTCAGACATGTGTCCTACTGAATGACCTCTGTGGGTATTTCTGGGCACTCTTTTACTACTTGTTTCCTTTAGTTCTTTACTTCCATTTAATCTAAGTCCTGCAATGTCATAAAAAACCTACTGGACAAAAAAACACATTTTCACAGTTTTGGTTGGCACTGCTCTAAATAAAATTTCCAGCACAGACAAACAATCTATTGCTTGCGGCAGGTCAGGGAAAAGAATTTGGGGTTAGGTTTGCTGAGCGACTATGCACCGTTTCTCCTCTGACTTCCCATGTGACGTCAGGAGGGATTGTCAAACTTTCAACAGCTTCCCCCACTTTGCTTGTGGGAAACTCCTTGAGACATGAACAGCAGGGCTGGACTGGCCATGTGGCATAGCGGGCATTTCCTGGTGGGCCCTGCACCCTTTAGGCCCCTATTTTCAGAAATATATATATATACACATACAACACATATGTACACATACATATAAATACATATATTTCTTACATTTCTGAAAATAGGGGCGCATGAGGGTGCGGGGCCCATCGGTGATTCAGTTCTAATAATGAGGCGCCCCTTTAAGCCAAAAGTGCCCGAGCCCTATTTCTCCCCCAGTTCAGCCCTGGAAGGGATTGTCAAACTTTCAACAGCTTTCTCCACTATGCTTGTGGGAAACTCCTTGAGACATGGACTGTAATTAGATCCCCATCATATGACCATGATTTTGGTGTAAAGAACTTGGAACAACATTTTTATATCCCATATTACCTAGAGGACCCTATCATATGCGGTATGGGGCACCTAAGTCTCCATCCCTTCCGGGCGTCTTCTGGGGCTGACAACGGAAAAACTTTTGACTGGGCTGTAATGGACTGATCAAAGCTATTTTCCGACCCACCTCGCATTTCCCCGTGGATCACACATATGCTGTGCCTCAGAATTAATAACAACCAATGGTGTGCTTGTTGACTTCACTTGGCAAGCGATTTTTGAGTTGTGAATGTGCAAAAATATGTAATTATTTGGACTACACAACAGACGTCGCATGTCCGACGTGCAGCCACTTAAGCCACGGTGCAGCGGTAGGGTTGGCTGTGCCTCGGTTCACGTCAGATATGCGAGGCGCAAGTGTAGTCTCCAACACAGTTTTGCACAAAAGCTAAAATAACGTTTCTTGCGTGCCGAAAATGAGTGGTCTTACGACGCAAATCCAAACCTTTCAAATTCACTGTCATCATATGTGAAATCCAGAGCACATGCCAAACGGGATGAGGATTTAGCTTGACTCGCTCCATTGACTCGCATTCAAAATTTTGCGAGCTCCTGCCCCATGTATCGGAAGTAGAAGGGCGTGACTTAGGTGCCCCATTTCAATAATTCCTCTGCGCTAAGGGGTTAATGGTTTGGATGTTCTCTGTCTCTCTCTCTTTCTCTCTCTCTCTCTCTGCCTCTCTCTCTCTCACTCTCACTCCCTCTCTCTTCTGCTCTCTCTCTTTCACTAACAAACGCACACACACACACAACAACTCTGTGTGTGTGTGTGTGTGTGTGTGTGTGTGTGTGTGTGTGTGTGTGTGTGTGTGTGTGTGTGTGTGTGTGTGTGTGTGTGTGTGTGTGTGTTTGCCTAATACACTTACCTGTACTTTACTGTGACATTGTGAGAATTTTCCAACCCATCATACTCTGTACACTGCCTACTTCTACATAATACTATATCATCTGTACCTGTCAACACTTGTTCCAGGTCATGTTACAGTAAGATTGTCTACCTTAACTGACAGAGTATGTTTTCTGCATTGGTCTATCCCAACTCACAGAATGTCTTTTTGCACAATTACCTTTTTTTTTACATTTATTATCTTTACTATTTTATTTATTTTCTCCTCCCTGACTATTCCTGTGTTATTTGTGTCTTGAAATGTTCATGTGGGCATTTGTGTATCTGTGTATTTACGTATGCTACTGGATACCTGAATTTCTCCCTGGGGATCAATAAAGTTACTCTACTCTACTCTACTCTACAACTGGCAGGCACCTCCACGGTGGTGTGTAAGCCGCTGGTGATCGATGAGCAGCTCTTTGTGGTCGTGGCGCAGCTGTTTGGCGGCTCACACATCTACAAACGGGATGTGTCGGCCAACAAGTTCATCAAGAACCAGGTATGGTGGATCTCATTCATAACCTCTTCACGTTGCATTCAAACACACTGTGCAGGAAATGGTCAAAAAAGGTATTGCAACTATGCTGCTCATTGAAACTGGGCTGCCTATTACCAAATTTGATCTCTACATGAAAGTTTACTAAGTAATAAACACATTTTTTCTAATGTGGTCCAAGTACAGCAGCTAAAAATGGCTATTCAATAGGGCGGACCATGGAGAAGATCCCCCTTTTCATGTATGAAAAGTGCAATTTTTCCAGGCATAGTGAATTCTTAGAATTTGATGGTGGTGGCAAGTATTCATGAAAAAGGTAACATTAGTGAATGGGCAGCATGAGTTCTGGAAATAAACAACTACAAATCTCACACAGTGTCCCTTTAAGGGCCTCCGCACATTGGCTCCGACAGCACTGCGGAGCACTTTCGCTTCCGACACAATTCTGACCCCCAAACCCAATTTCACACGAACAGCATGGATAGTCAATGGGGGGGCTCCCACAAAATAGAACTCACCTCTAATCGCTCACCGACATCCGCAGACATCGGCGCCGGTGTGCCGGGGTTGTATTGAAAATAATGGAATCGAACTTTGGCAGAGCAGTGCTCTGCACTTTGGCGGAGCCGATGTCCGAAGGCCCTCACTTTTCCAGAGCATAATTTAGCCCAGTGGTTCTCACCCTTTTTTGAACAAATGCCCCCTTGACCTCATCAAAAGTGTCCCAAAGCCCCTTGACCTCATCATAAGCCTGACAATGCCCCCCTCAGTATCAGTAAATTAAACAGACCAATGCCCCCCAATGTCAATTTAGCACCTCCCCCTCTCAGCTGTATCCTTCTCAGCTGTATAATCCAACGCCCCCCTAGATCTCCCCAACACCACCTGGGGGGATGTAAAGTCCCTGTTGAGAAACACTAATTTAGTACAACTTATTGTGCAACTCATAGTTCACACATAATGTAAACATACATAATAGAATATAAATAAAATGCAATATAATAAAATATATTATAAGCAGGGCTCTAAATTAACACCAGCCAATTGCCCAAATGCTGGTGAAATTTAAGTTTGACTGGTAGAAAAGGCCAACTTACTAGCCATTTTGACCAATTAGTGCACGTGTGTTTGGTTACAAAGATTAATATCCACTAGCCATTTTGGCTGGTGACGAAAAAAGTTAATTTAAGAGCCCTGATTATAAAATATGATTTTAAAAAAATACGGATTTTGTGCGAGTTCACCTAATCCTAAAATGAGCACATTTCAACTCTGTTCCAACCACAGGACATCGACTTCCTGAAGATCCGCAAGCCCAACGACATCGAGACGTTCCGCATCGACGGCGAGCACTTCTTCGTCATCGCCGACAGCTCCAAGGCCGGCTCGACGACCGTCTACAAGTGGAACGGCAACGGGTTCTACTCGCACCAGTCGCTCCACCCGTGGTACCGGGACACGGACGTCGAGTACCTGGAGATCGGCGGCAAGCCGCACCTGGTCCTCTCCAGCAGCTCGCAGCGCCCAGTCATCTACAGCTGGAACAAGGCGGCGAAGCAGTTCGAGCGGCGCACCGACATCCCCGAGATGGAGGACGTGTACGCCGTCAAGCACTTCCACGTCAAGAGCGAGCTCTACATCTGCCTGACGCGCTTCATTGGCGACTCCAAGGTGACGCTTGTCCACAATGTCATGACTTGACTTGTTGTTAATGTCCCATGTATCTAGATCAGTGTTTCCCAACCAGGGGTACGTGTACCACTAGGGGTACGCGAGCACACATCAGGGGGTACGCAGAAAGATGTAATAATAGCAAATATATTGATTATAGTCACATTGGGATAGAGGAATAGAGCATGAATGAGGCTGAGGGGGTACTCATCATATGACAAAATGGCTTAGGGGGTACGCAGGACAAAAAAGGTTGGGGAACACTGATCTAGATGACCTTGTTATGTGCAGTATTTCGATTAGTGGTATAATCGACTAAAGTTGAATAAGTGATTCGTTTTTGGCACCCCTAATTGCTACATGTATTGTGGTGATACAGTCAGCATACTGAAATGAAATAGGGCAAAAGTGTTAAAAAAAATAGAGCTTAATTAGGCCTAACAGTTTTGCTTAATCAGTGACTCCAAGGTGACACTTGTCTACAATGTCATGAGTTTACTTGTTTTTATGTCCCATGTATCTAGATGACCTTGTCATATCAAGTCAAGTCAAAGTTTATTTGTAATGCACTTTTAACACAACAAAAGCAGCTGACCAAAGTGCTAACAGAAGGGCCTACGTAAAAAAAGACTTGAAACAACATAAAGCAACAATTGACAAAAGACATGGAGACATCCATAAAACACACAAAAATAAAAAACACAGGCATTAGTGGATACGATATGACTGAAGAATATACTGAAGTCAGTATCAATAAGAACAATGCAGTATTTCAATAATTACAATAATAGGCTATTCATGATTCCCCCCCCTGCGCTTTACTGTTATGTAAACATTTCTGAAAAAAAACATAGGGTGCAGGGCCCACCAGTAAGCCAGTTCTGCGCCTCTGATTATGAAGAGTATCTTAAAGCTAAAAGTGCCTGGTCCCTATTTCTCCCCCCAGTCCAGCCCTGTTTGACTAACAGAAATTCTGTGGGGAACACTGCTATTAAATATAGCGATTTAGTATCATGGTTTACCTTTGCATTTACCTGACGTGCTAGCCTGATAAACCAGCCTAAATGTGAGACCGGAGTAATTTATTCTGGCCCCGATGAGCGTTACCTTGGACGATTGCTGATCAGAACAACCTGTTGTTTTTTCAAACCGTGCTGGCGCTCTGACCAATCGGCGATCTTTGCCGTTGATGTGCTTTCCCAACGGTGTTGCAAGCTTCGTCGTCACTCCCTCAAAACCCCGCCCGCTTTGATTCAAAACAAATCTCTGCGTTGTAATTGGTTTTGCCAGACTCAGGGCACAGTGTTCAAAACGTTCTCAGATTCGAGGCCAGACCCACTCGCAGCTGAAAAAATTGGGCGCCCAGCGGGTGGCGCTGGTTTACCAGGCTACTGACGTGCTTCATGAGTGACTCCAAAGTAAGGGGTGGGGATTGGCCAGACATTTGCCTGATCCTCCCCCATCATTTTCTCCTGAACATTTCCTGCCCTGTCCGTACTATCCTATCAAATTAATAATATGACTGATCCTATGCTTAAACTCTCTCTCTCTCTCTCTCTCTCTCTCTCTCTCTCTCTCTCTCGCTCTCTCTCTCTGCGGCTTCATGGTCTTCCAGTCTGTGGTCATAATATGGCTAATTTTATTTACAATGTCATTAATGGGTAACCTCTCTCTCTCTCTCTCTCTCTCTCTCTCTCTCTCTCTCTCTCTCTCTCTCTCCCATCTCTCTCTCTCTCTCTCTCTCTCTCCCATCTCTCTCTCTCTCTCTCTCTCTCTCACACACACTCTCCCATCTCTCTCTCTCTCACACACACTCTCCCATATCTGTCTCTCTCCCTCTCTCTCTCTCTCACTCTCTCTCTCTCTTCCATCTCTCTCTCTCTCACCCATCTCTCTCTCTCTCTCTCTCTCTCATCTCATAGGTGATGCGCTGGGACGGCAACATGTTCATGGATCATGACATGACTAATTGTTTGCATTGTGTCATTAATAGTCTCTCTCTCTCTCTCTCTCTCTCTCTCTCTCTCTCTCTCTCTCTCTCTCTCTCTCTCTCCTAGGTGATGCGCTGGGATGGCAACATGTTTGTGGAGCTCCAGACTATGCCGTCGCGCGGCTCCATGGTCTTCCAGCCCGTGGCCATCGGCAGCTGGCAGTACGCCGTCCTGGGCAGCGATTACTCACTCACGCAGGTCTACCATCATATAGCTCATATCTTATGTGTATAATGCAGGTCTACCATAATATGGCTCATATCTTATGTATATAACGCAGGTCTACCATCATATGGCTCATATCTTATGTATATAACGCAGGTCTACCATCATATGGCTCATATCTTATGTATACTGTATTAAAGGTCTACCATAATATGTAAAATTAAATATACCATTAATGTTACCTTTTTCATGAATACTTACCACCAGCATCAGATTCTAAGTATTCATTATGACTGGAAAAATTGCACTTTTCATACATGAAAAGGGGGATCTTCTCCATAGTCCACCATTTTGAATTTCCAAAAATAGCAATTTTAGCTGCAAAAACGACTGTACTTGGACCATACTAGCAAATATTTGTTTATTACTTAGCAAACTTTCATGTAAAGATCAAATTTGGCAATAGGCAGCCCTGTTTCAATGAGCAACATAGTTGCAGTACCTTTTTTTTGACCATTTCCTGCACAGTGTCCCTTTAGTGATGTTCCCTTTCTCTGCCCTCAGGTGTACCAGTGGGATGTCAAGAAGGGCCAGTTCGTCCACTTCCAGGAGCTCAACATCCAGGCACCGCGGGCCTTCGCCCTCGTCTCCATTGACAACAAGGAGTTCCTGCTCGCCTCCAGCTTCAAGGGCAGGAGCCAGATCTACGAGCACCTGATCATTGATCTGAGTACCTAAACAACGGCTCATAAACAACAATAAACAACGACAATAAACAACGACAACAAACAACGACAACAAACAACGACAACAGCAACGACAACAACAGGGAGCAACGACAGCAGTAAGGAGCAACGACAGCAACATAACGCAGGAGCCAGATCTACGAGCACCTGATCATTGATCTGAGCACCTAAACAACGGCTCATAAACAACAATAAACAACAACAACAAACAACGACAACAGCAACGACAACAACAAGGAGTAACGACAACAACAAGGAGCAACGACAGCAACATAAAGACAGGAGCCAGATCTATGAGCACCTGATCATTGATCTGAGCACCTAAACGGCTTATAAACAACAACAACAACAGCAACAACGACAACAACAACAAGGAACAGTGACAGCAACTAAATGGCGTCTGCTTGGCCCACAGGAAAAGAGGAGTCAGATTTACAGGCACCTGATCTGATCCTAACCCAAGACCAGCAAACAAACCACAACAAAAAATGTTGTCTGCTTTCCCCACAAAAAGGCAGAAGTCAGATTTACCAGCAGCTGATCAAGGATCTGAGTAACTAAATGCTCACAAACGGTGAACGGCCACCTGGATTCACAAGCTACCGTCCAGTGCCACATATTCCAAAAAACTGCTTTTACATGTCCAATTAGTCACAATTTCCCAATGTCAAGTGTTCTAGCCTTGGTAGTGTGTGAAACACCCAGTGATTGTATTCTGAGAACTTTCTCTTTGGTGAGCTCCGCAGAGTATCCAATCACTAGGCGTTTCACGCACTACCAAGCCTAGAGCACTTGACATTGGGAAATGGTGAGAGTATTTTGGACAGGTAAAACCAAGTCTTTGGCAAAATGTGTCACTGGATTGTCACTTCTAAATCCAGGTTGCCCACCAACGCTTACAATCATCAACAACAACGACAAACAATGACGGACAACGAAAGCAACAAAACAATGTCTTCTTGGTCGACAAGAAGGCAGGAGCCAGATTTACAAGCACCGGATCGATGATCTGAGCAACTAAACGCTTACAAACAAGACCAGCAAACAATGACAACAAACAAAATGGCATTTGCTCGTGCTTGGCCCACAAGACAGGAAAGTTGAGAGCTAAAGTGGAGGACAAAAATGCAGTAACACTGACAAATACTGACAGAGACAGACTAAGTGCATGATATAACCAGTGCTAATAATAATGAAAAACACAGCCTCTCTCTCAGATGAATGCCTTGCTAGAAACATCCTTTGTATCCTTCTCTGTTGTCACCAACAGTTCTGCACTTTTTCACTTTTTCCTCTTTTCTCTCCTTTAAACAAAAGCCATTGTCTGTGTATTCTCTAAAATTACAAGCTCCCCCAAACATGTGCTAGAATTGTTTACCGAGGATTTTAAATAAAGAAACACAAAAACATTTAAATCTTTTCATTACAATGTTTAACTGAGAAACAATTGCCAAAATGAAATGTTTACAATTTTTACGATGAACAATACAGTAATTTATAGAAACCACTTTTTTGTATGACACCAAGGGACCATGAAGAGAAAACCACAATATGTGATGTTAACATAAAACGCTTTTTAACTGATTAATAAAAAGCATCTATAAGTGCAGCAGAAAGTTAACTGTTAGTAATTGTGTTCTCTGACGTAACCACAGGTGAGGGTTTAAATTTGTGATTTTGTTTGTTTGTAAACTGTGCATAGCGCTAATAAAACTCTTCAGTAAAAAAAATCTTAAGTTTTGCCCTCTCTGCAGCCTTTAACGACAATATAGAAATATGCCTTCATCATTCCAATTCCCCCAGGTCTGCCTGCTCTGGTTGAATTAAAGTAGGCCCAAGACTGGTGTATTCTCAAAATGAAATGTTTTTTGCCTATGTCCTTCATACAACCTAAACGTGTAATTTACAATGTAACCTATAATCACTGCAGCCAGTCAAGGAAGTCTTATTCAGGGGGAATTCTGTGCCAGATTCTGTGTAACTCTAGCTGCGAACAAGTCTAACTGGTAGGCCTCATGGACGGCCGCATAAGAAGAGGAAAAACTATGTGAAACGTTACAGTTGTCCACCAAGCTCACGACACAAACTGTTGCTTAGCTGCGCTCTCCCCCTTGCGGTTATTTCACACTCCTGCTACTTGCCAGCAGTGTCCAAGGTTAATCATTTAACTTCGGCAATATTCCTCAGGGACCCAGGGAGGCGAAGCATTTAGTCACGGCATGCGCACCTGTTGCATCTTAAAATGGGCGACTACAGGGGCAGTAATGGTTCAGTGACGAGCCATGATGACAGCGGGATTTTATCCGTTATCCCGAGCACAGAAGCCGGGGACATTCGTGTTGTGTTTCGTAAAGTTGACGACGACGACCACAGCGACGACGGTGAACATTTTACTGACAGATTGCAGCCTCCAGGTGACAGCCAGAATAATGACAGGGATGGAGCAGACTGCGAGATGGTTCCGAACAGTCACAGCGTGAATGGCAGCTCACCAAAGCGAGGGTGGCCGCTACTATGTTGCGGGAAAGAGGACGCTGATCACACCGGTCGAAGCGGAAACTCCGATCATAAAGGTACAGCTACTTTTCTTCCTTCAGCACTGCTTGAGTCCACTAGAGCAGCGTGTGTTCCCCGGCAAGTACATCAGCCTCTTGCATCATTCTCTCGAAGCATCACCGTAGACAACGTCTTTTTAATGTTTACAAAGCGGCCGGGCAAAAATATTTAACATAGTCTATTCATTTAACAAGTTATTGGCTGTTTTTCTTTTAACGGACAATCTGCTTGTCTTTTCACCAAGTGCCTTATCAAGGTGGAGTTTGGATCAGTGACCCCACTTGTTGCTTTGTCTAAGTTAGGCAATAGGCACGCCACTACTATCGCCAATAGTTTTGCTATTTGTACTGTGTAGAAGTAGTCTAATGATTCTGCGTGGGTGTATGGACATCCCCCGTAGATTCGGATCCAGGGGGAAGTATGGTCTTATCAGCTAGTCACAGTATGAACTTGACGTCCGACTGGGATGACGGTGCAGTTTTCAGCTATCATGTTTCCAAGAGAGGAGAGGGACACAAAAGAACACTGGAAATGGTCCAAAACAAGCTCTATTCTCTCTATTCTCACTCACCATCTTTACCTTCTTCTTTGCCACAAAATGGAAAGCTACAGGGAACCAGCCTTGTTAATTAGGCCTATGTGAGATTACTAGTTCTCCATATGCGCCCACAGATAGGCTACTTCAAACATATTGTAGACACATGACACTATAGATAAATAAATCAATACACATAACACCGCAAGGTAAACACAGAAATTAACTTATCTGTTGATGACTTTAAGCATGGCTTTGCTAAAGTCAGGTTACCTACAGACCAGCTCAATCTTGATTGATTGTAATGTGTTGTTGTTCCAGGGGCCCTAATGTTGAATGTGCTCAGTCCAGTCCAGTTCCTAAATTGACACGCTATAGGCCAGTGGTGTCAAACTCAAATTCACAGAGGGCCAAAATCAAAATCTGGAACAAAGTCGCGGGCCAAACCCAGCATTTACTTTAAATAGTGGACTAAAATTACGCATACACACGCTTCATACTCATAGGTAAATTTCACACACACTCTTTCCAATCATATATGGTAGTTCAAATGTATTCTGCCCATCCTGTGACACACCAAATTTCTTGTTCAAGTCTTTTTGCAATGTAGGCTACATTAATGGTGTATGTGGGCCAACCGTAATACACATTTGAAATGATCTCGCGGGCCAAATAAAATGGCTTTGCGGGCCAGATTTGGCCCCCGGGCAGTTTGACACCCCTGCTATAGGCCCTACCCAATCTTGGCATGGACACTGAATAGGCAAACTGTGCGAAAAGGCCAACACACCAGCAGGTATTAAAAAAAGTCTCTGTCTGCGCTCTCCTGATGTTCCAAATGACACAGGACATCATTTTTATTAAACCATGTCATCCATTTTGTTATTTTTGTTTTTCTGGGCCAGCCCTACCCATCATTCATTATGAGTTATTATCACCCATTTACACTATGGGTCAATCATTCATTATGAGTTATTATCACCCATTTACACTATGGGTCAATCATTCATTATGAGTTATTATCACCCATTTACACTATGGGTCACTAAGAAGGCGGTGATTATATGGTCACTACAATGTAATCTCAACATAATAATAGAATTATTATTATTGGTCATTACTATGTATGTACTATGTATGTAATCTCAACATAATAATAGAAAGGAGAAGGGGATATGAAGAAGAAGAATGACCATTTATATCCACAGATTACAAGTACTACTTACCACCACGGATTTGACACCCAAATACATATTATGTAACCAAGGTCATCCTGCGTAGTTCACCACTTTGGGTTCCAACTCGCATCCAGTTCGGCATGGGAGTCACAGATATGATTACATTACATTACATTACATTGCACTCAGCTGACGCTTTCATTTTATTCAAAGCGACTCACAGTTATTATTTTCAGGGTATTGGTTACAGTCCCTGGAGCAATGTGGGGTTAGGTGCCTTGCTCAAGGGCACTTCAGCCATGGATGGAGATGTAGGGAGATGTAGGGAGCGGTCAGAGGGATTCGAACCTGCAACCCCTAGATTGAAAGACCAACTCTCTAACCACTAGGCCACGGCTGCCCTGATGATCCCACTGAGCTACAGATCTTGGCCAATACTGCCCTTCAAAGGCAAAGTGCAGTAACTTCACATTTTGTCAAAATTGAGTTTACAGTGAAACTTGTCTATTCTCTTCTTATCATAGGACCTCCTTTATCTTCTGACAAGGCCTTACAGTCCAACTGTGTCACATTTCAGGCGATATTGGCATGTCAAATTTGCAGACACTACAATATTCAAGCACGCACACACACACACACACACAGACACACACACACACACACACACACACACACACACACACACACACACACACACACACACACACACACACACGCACACACACTGTGTTACACAACACTGTTGGCTTTGTGTGTGTGCACATGTATAAGGATGAGTGTCGAAACGGCTTGACAATTACTTGTAATATGTGGTTATAAATGATTATTACCGTCAATGAAAAATAACATACAATTCCCACCTTATAAGTTATACGATCCGTAATGTAAGTTAAGTGCTATCCATCAACCTTTGCCATGGCACCCTGACTGTTGCAGAATCCTTCAATCAAAACACAACGCAATACAACACATGTAAAACAAAATTACTAACATTATGAAACTATCCTCTAAATATCCTGTGACTCTTAAGTGAGGTCAACGTCTTATAACAAGCATGGGATAGGCTATTCCTATGCCTTAAAGGGGAGCTTGCTACACGGCTGCATTGACTTTCACTAGCTTAGCGACATATTCCCTCTTTTAACTTGTCTTAAAGCAAGACAACAGCTTACATGAAAAATAAGACACTTTACCACCTTTATAAACCCTGGCCAACGATTTCAACTGTATTATGCCCCAAAATAGTGGCATACCCCTTTAAGTGGGCCGGCATTTTGTGGAAAAAAGTTTGCACACTGGATTTTTTCTTTTCAGGTTATTTTTTTCTTTTTATTCACTCACTGGCATGATATAACGTTTCGTCCTCTCAGTCCTCCTCAGATTCCAGTGGGCTGGCACTCATTATGTTACACTTAATAAAGGGACACTGTGCAGGAAATGGTCAAAAAAAGGTACTGCAACTATGCTGCTCATTGAAACTGGGCTGCCTATTGCCAAATTTGATCTTTACATGAAAGTTTACTAAGTAATAAACAAATATTTTCTAGTATGGTCCAAGTCATTTTTGCAGCTAAAAATGGCTATTTTTGGAAATTCAAAATGGCGGACCATGGAGAAGATCCCCCTTTTCATGTATGAAAAGTGTGATTTTTCCAGTCATAATGAATACTTAAAATTTGATGCTGGTGGTAAGTATTCATGAAAAAGGTAACATTAGTGAATGGGCAGCATGAATTCTGGAAATAAACAACTAAAAATCTCACACAGTGTCCCTTTAAATGATGGTTTCATCCAAAGCAATTTACAGTTATTTTACAGGTTATCGGTTACAGTCCCTGGAGCAATGTGGGGTTAAGTGCCTTGCTCAAGGGCCCTTCAGCCATGGATGGTGGTGTAGGGAGAGGTTAGGGTGGGATTCGAACCTGCAGCCCTTCCTAACCACTAGGCCACTTCCCAATGTTAGAGTAACAGGACTTTTCCAGTAATTTCTAGTTCTGCATTTCAGCAGTGCTTTTTTACTACCCAGGCTCCGCCCTCGCAGTGACGCTACACCATCGGCTCAGCTACACACGCTCAGGAGAATTGCTTGTTCAGGTACAATCAGGTTCCCCCTGGAGCGGGAACTCCACCCACTTTGTTGGGAAGCAATCAACTTTGAGCATCACCAACGGTTCTGGGTAGAGGTGTGTTCAAGGCAGTGACGTGGTTTAAGCATAGACGTTCTATTGGGACTAAGAAATGTTTGGTTTAAACTTTGGCTCAGCCTGTTCTGCCCTCGACCAGTAGCAAACCAACCATCGTATCGTAACCATGAGAATGTTAGTTGTTATGCTCTTGGTCAGACCAAGTCTCGAAGAGATTTGAAAGTCATGATAATCAGGCTCCATTTTTTAGCTGAGTGCTGGCACTTATTTTTTTGCCACTTAAACCACTGAACTGTTCGGTTTTTTATTGTTTTTTCTGTGTATGCTGTATCCAGTATTCTTACTAAAATGAACATACTAGGAAGACGGTAGTTACACTGTTATAAAGCATTATCTCACAATCTCTTTCTACCTCTTCTTCCTCTTCCTTCCTGCTACCTCTGCTTCTCCTCTCTTCCTCTCCTTTTAAATCCATCTCTAACAATTATGTTTTTTTTCTCATTTGTTAAGCACTTTGAGTTGCATCCCTTGTATGATACAGTGCTATACAAATACAATTATTATTATTTAAAAAAATATATATTATTATTATATTCATTCTACAGTAAGTAGAATGGTTAGTCTAAGGTCAAGTTGGACTGTGGCTGGCCATGTGTTCACATCAGCCAAAGAGACAGTCAAGTGTCCTACAACCTCAGTTTTAAGTTGGGTCCAGTTTTTCAGTTTACCGAGAACAAAATTGTGCATGTGTATATATGAGGGAGTGTATGCAGATGCGCATCTTGTCACCATGCTAGGCAGGCAGCCGCTTGGGGCCCCCAAGCCCATTTATAGTAAATAACAGCTCACACTTTACTACGTTAGTGGCGATTTTGTTTCAAATGTTCATTCCTTTGAATTTTCGCTTGTGGCCCCACATTACCCTAGAATCGCCTCTGAGTGTATGCAGAAGACGTTTTAGGCCTAGTTTCTCACAGTTTACTGAGAACAACATATGTGTGTGAGAAAGACAGTGTACGTATGCTGACGAAGACGAAGAGGGGTGGACCAGCTGTTTACTGTGCTTGTTTCACATTTGTAATTTAATTGAAAGCCTTATATGGTTTTCACACCTGGTCCCTTTCAGCCATTTAAGAGAACTTAGACCTGTGACTCAGCATTTTCTGTGCACATGTGAACGCTCCAAAGTGTACCCAGACCCCTTGGAAGTGAACGACACTGAAACCTTCATTGACGTTGTCTCAGTACAGTTCACTTATGAGCAGGGCTCCGAACCGGTTCAAGGAACGAAAACGAAAACCGAAAACGAACGAAATTTTATGGAATTTTACAAGGAACGGAAACGGAAACGAAAACGAAATGGTCTTCAAGTGTTCCGGAACAAAAACGTTATTCTGAAATCCACAAACCGGTTAATAACGTTTTTTTTTCCGTTCTCTATATTTCATACAAGTGCACGATTTTGTTTGAGGAGTAACCATGGCGACGAGCAGTCTTTTAGTTCGGCTACTGACGTGTATGAGGGGAAACATGCATAGGCCTACAGCAACAGCATTTTGCTTCACCTGAGCTCTTGCCGCCGATTGATAAAATATTGAGGAGCATTGGCCAATCAGAGAGCGACTGTGCAAATTCCTGGGTAAATTTTAGGATGTGCTTCTCCTCAGAGATTTTGATAGGAAACTAGAACTAAACTGTCTGTTCTCCTGGCTTTCTCGTAGTGATTGGAAGTTGGCTCTAATAAACCCGCCCTAAAGTTGTTGACCACCAATATCAAATACGTTTTTTGTAAGAGAAATGACACTTTACCCGCGCTGTTCTTCAGTCTCATTCACGGACAGTAGGCCGCCGCCTACAGAGTTTTATATTGACACCATGGAGAGCAAAAGAGAACATGTCTTGAGATCGGTGTTGGGATTCCTACAGGGACAGAGTATTTGGACCATACAGTCTATGATTTGCAAAGGAATTGGATAGGCGATTTGATGAACCTAATTCGCAGAGTGCTCTCGAGAGGCAACTGGTGGGTAAGTCATGTTTAGCTTACTACTTGTAATGGCACCGCCGAGTGCCTCGATGTTCAAGTGAAGTGCTTTTGTTGTGCGCAGCGTATCCCACTGTCGGTTGTAGAGAAGAGAGGTGAGAGCTGGTGTTTTATGTGCTGTAATCAAGGACGTCTTATTTATCTGTTGTTGTGGTCAATGCGGGATAAAGTCATTCGTGGCAGATGGACAGACGCTAGCTGACGTTAGCTGACGCGCTCAATGTTTCGATGGTTCGATTGCGCAATATTTCCTGGCTGTCATCACGAATAACAGTAGGTCGCGTGTGACAACAAGCAGGGATAGAGAAAGACAGCGCATTTGTTGTTGTTTAAGTTATTATTCTCTTCTGTCGTGCAGAGGGCTGGGCTGATGGGATGGACTACGTGGAAACTCTTACTATTTTGTGACGCTTGTCTGTTAGGCTACAAAAGGTCTCCGGTTTTGTGGTGATGGACTTGCACTGGAATTGTTGGTAGCCGATATCTGAGAGCATATCCGAGGTTTCAGACTATGCAACCTGTCCCTTCTCTAGAACTAGTGACCCCTTGCATCGTGCACATCTCAAAACAGTTTGGGATTTTTTTGTGGAGCAAACTGTGTCCCTTTTACTTACACGGTTCACTTGCTGCAAACCTCATCATGGCTAGGATAGAGCTAGGCAAGAACTGAAATCCATGCCTATCGACACCTCTTATTATGCTGACGTTTACCTGCGCTATTCCAGAGATTTTTTTAGGAACTCTCTCTGGCTATTTTTTTAAACTCTCTCTGGCTATTCTGTATTGTGCCTCCCTAATCAACATCCACCCACCGCTACTGGGCTGGCATAGGCTACTTTTGTGAAGAATTATAGGCATCCGGTTAAATCTGCCAGGATGGATAGCCCATATGTGTGTGTTTGTGTGTGTTATTATTTTTGAGAATAGCTGTGTAAATCAAGGGGAAATAATGAGTATGTCTATTCTAAGATAAAGTCCACGAAAATAGACTTAATATGGCCGTTTCGTTTTCAAGCCCTGCTTATGAGTCCTGAGAAGTTACACTTGTGACTAGATTTAATCACTTGGAAAGCTCTAGAGGTACCGGGCGTTATTACACCATCACTGACACACCATAAAAAGGCCTGGCAGGACCAGAAAGAGCAGTCGTTTCTTTTTGTAATACACTCACAATATGAACAAAAAGAGAACTGAGTCCTTTTGCTTTCGGTTCACATTTTGGTCCACTTACTGTAAAGAGGACTTAGTTTGGTTCACTTAAAGGGCAACTCCTGCCAATTTCAATGTGCTGTTCTATTGCTCACGCTACCCTTGACTTGTACCCGGTGACGCCACAGTTTTTGGCCCAGCCCTTTCTGAGATATGAGCTATTCCGTTGTCAGTTTCATTTATGGCAAGAAAAGTGTCTATGTTAGTCGCCATGAAGTAGCAAAAAGATATGAGCTATTCTAATGGGGGCAACTTTTGTTTATATATATTTTTTAAATTAGCATAGGCCCACTCCAAATATTTTCCCAAAAAGTTTCGCTGTTTGCTAGCTGTCTGCTGATGTTGAATAACCTTTTGGATGTTTTTGGGAATAAATAAAAATGTTTTTTTTGAAATGTAAACAAAAGTGATTGCTTCCCGACAAAGCGGGTAGAGTTTCCTGCTGTGGAGGGAACCCGATAGTACCTGAACAAGCAAATTGCCTGAGTGAGTGTAGCTGAGCCGAAGGTGTTGCGTCACTGCAAGGGCGGAGCCTGGGTACACATACAATGGGGTACACAGGGCACAATGTTTTTCCCCTTAGTTAGGACCACACAATGCTTCTTTGACTGTAAAAAAAACTCTGCGCTACATACGCGAAATTCACAACCAGAAGGAAATCAAAGGCACTCTCCTTCACAAAAAGTGAAAAAGCCTTCATTGTAGTGACTTGGTCATATTTCAAAGACCCTGATACGTTTCGGAAGTCATGCCTTCTTCAGGTAGAAAAACATTTGCGTCTTTAAATGCCTTAGTATGAATAGCCTATTACATGAACTCAACGTCTAAACATGCAACGGATAGACGGCCTTGGATTGTCTTTTGTTTTTGAATCTTCAGCTTTCCACATCCAAAGAGCACCTCAATCAAACCTTTTCTGAGTCCAGGAGGAAGCACACCTGTATACTGTAAATTAAGGTGTAAAGAAATCCAACACACTGTCCATTTCACCAACAAACGTTAAAGTTTGTTGGTGGAATGGACAGTGTGCAGGATTTCTTTACACTTGAATGACAACCCCACTGGGATAATATCCAATGCACCTGTCCAGCTGCAGAGGTGTGCATTTCGAACTGATATGCTGTAAACATAAAGTTGATTTGAAGAGTTTATTTGCAAAAACGGTGTATCTCCATTTTGTAGAATGTTGGGAAATGTTCATTTTTGGTATTGGGCTCTCCATTGCATTCCATTGCAAAATGCATTTTATATAGCTTGAAAGAGTATGTTCTCAAAATATTTGAATTGCATAGGTGATAGGTCACATAGGTGATATAGGACCTCTGAACAGTCATTTTCAATGATAACATGCTTAAGTAAAAAATGGTGGATGCCCACCGCTTTGCAAATAAACTCTTCAATTTTATAAAAATTGCCTGGTGGTGTTGCCTTGCGTATTTCCAGTGGTGGAGGATGCAAAGGCCCCGTGCCCTGGTCTGACACTTGTGATACTGTAAATTAAAGTTGTAAAGAAATCCTGCACACTGTCCATTCAACCCCACTGGCATAATATCCAATGCACCTGCCTGTTCAACTGCAGAGGTGTGCATTTGGAATTGATATGCTGTAAAAATAAAGTTGATTTTATTGGTAACACTTTATTTTAGGGATACATCTATTAGCACTAATACAATGTTAATGCCTGCATAAGTACATTGTAAGGCATGTACTAAGCAAACGCTAAGGCCTACTAGGTCCTTACTAAGGTTAAATTGGTAATAAATCCCTTATTGTGCATGAACAAGACATTTGCGAATACATGCCTAACAAATGTTAGGTACCTCAGTCATGGAGGAAGATGAGGGAGAGCACTGTTTAATCACTCCCCCCAATAACCTGGTGGGTCGGGAGTCGAACCGGCCACCTTTGGGCTACAAGTCTGACGCCCTAACCGCTTACCCATGACAGTCAAGTGTCCTACAACCTCAGCTTTAATTTGGATCTAGTTTTTCAGTTTATCAAGAACAAAATTGTTTGTGTAGTATGAGAGAGTGTATGCTGAAGACATTTTAGGCCTAGTTTTTCCACAGTTTACTGGGAACTGAGAATGTGCGTGAGAAGAAAGACAGTGTATTCTGACGAAGACTGAGGGATAGCAAGCAGTGTTGTGCTTCTTCAGTGTTGTGCAGGTCACCTCCTCCATTCCACTTGAACTGACTGTAAACATAAAGTTTATTTATAAATTTGCCTGGCGTTTACCTTGTGTGTTTCCCCAGTGGTGGAGGATGCGAAGGCCCCGTGCCTAGGGCTGACACTTGTGATACTGTAAAATAAAACATCTGCGTTTACATCGGCCCAGTTTTACACATTGGACCGATGTCCGATGTGTTGAGAAATGCCAAATATCGGCCGATACCGATACATCTGGCCGATACATCGTGCATCCCTACTTGTGATACTATAAAATAAAGTTGATTTATAAAATTGTCTTGTGCGTTTACCTTGTGTGTTTCCCCAGTTGTGGAGGATGCGAAGGCCCCGTGCCCGGGCCTGGGCCTGTTCTACGCCCTGCTGGCTCAGGGTAGTGAGGGTACCTCAGTCATGGAGGAAGATGGGGAGATAATAATGCAAATAAACTCTTCAATTTTATGAAATTGCTTGGCATTTACCTTGTGTGTTTCCACAGTGGTGGAGGATGCAAAGGCCCCGTGCCCGGGCCTGGGCTGACACTTGTGATATTATCTTATATTATATTATCTTGAATCCTTGAATCCTTGTGTGTTTCCACAGTGGTGGAGGATGCAAAGGCCCCGTGCCCGGGCCTGGGCTGACACTTGTGATACTGTAAACATAACATGATACTGATAGACTGTAAACATAAAGTTGATTATTTTATGAAATTGCCTGGTGTTGTTGCCTTGTGTGTTTCCCCAGTTGTGGAAGATGCGAAGGCCCCGTGCCCGGGGCTGGGCCTGTTCTTCGCCCTGCTGGCTCAGGGTAGTGAGGGTACCTCAGTCATGGAGGAAGATGGGGGAGAGCACTGTTTAATAATCACTCCCTGCATGGCAATTTACCTTTAGTTTACCTTAAAGGGACAGTTTGGTCAATTTCAACATGCAGTTGTAATGCTCACACTACCCTGGACTTGTCAGTGCCTGAGATTTTTTTTCTTCTTCAACCGTTTCCGAGATCCTGGTCATTGTAATGGGGGCAGCTCTTTGTTTACATTTCAAAAAAACATTTTTATTTATTCCCAAAAACATCCAAAAGGTTATAAAACATCAGCAGACAACTAGCAAACAGCAGTACCTTTTGGGAAAATATTTGGAGTTGGCCTATGTTTCATTTTTTAAAAATGTAAACAAACGCTGCCCCCATTAGAATTGCTCATATCTCGGAAAGGGCTGAGCCGAAAAATGTGGCATCACCAGGTACTGACAAGTCAAGGGTAGCGTGAGCAATACAACTGCATGTTGAAATTGACCAAACTGTCCCTTTAAGTTTACCTTGTGTGTTTGCAGTGGTGGAGGATGCGAAGGCCCCGGGGCTGGGCCTGTTCTACGCCCTGCTGGCTCAGGGTAGTAATTGCCTGTAGGGATGCACCGATACCGATACTGGTATCGGCTCCCGATACTGCTCATTATACTCGTACTCGTACTCGTCAAGCACTTGCCGATACCAGCTATGAGTACTACTATTACTCAAAACAATGCAAAATCTTGTCATGTTCTGTGGACTTGAAATCAGTATGGAAAAAAGTGCCACCTCATACATTTACTAACATTTAAATCTACATGGAAATTGACAATAAAAAATATCAGATGTGGAAAAAAACAAGGCCATGCATTTATTTTCATTGTATTTTGGTGGTAAAAGGTATCGGTATCGGTACTCGGTATCGGCAAGTACACACATTAATGTACTCGTACTTGTATCGGTTTTCAAAAAAGTGGTATCGGTGCATCCCTAATTGCCTGTTGTTGTTGCCTTGTGTGTTTCCCCAGTGGTGGAGGATGCGAAGGCCCCGTGCCCTGGGTCTGACACTTGTGATACTGTAAATGAAAGAGGTGTGCATTTGGAACTGATAGACTGTAAACATTAAGTTGATTATTTTATGAAATTGCCTGGCGTTGCCTTGTGTGTTTCCCCAGTTGTGGAGGATGCGAAGGCCCCGTGCCCGGGCCTGGGCCTGTTCTACGCCCTGCTGGCTCAGGGTAGTGAGGGTACCTCAGTCATGGAGGAAGATGGGGGAGAGCACTGTTTAATCACTCCCTGCATGGCAATTTACCTTTAGTTTACCTTAAGTTTACCTTGTGTGTTTGCAGTGGTGGAGGAGGCGAAGGCCCCGGGGCTGGGCCTGTTCTACGCCCTGCTGGCTCAGGGTAGTAATTGCCTGTAGGGATGCACCGATACCGATAATGGTATCGGCTACCGATACTGCTCATTATACTCGTACTCGTACTCGTCGAGCACTTGCCGATACCAGCTATGAGTACCAGCTATTACTCAAAACAATGCAAAATCTTGTCATGTTCTGTGGACTTGAAATCAGCATGGAAAAAAGTGCCACCTTATACATTTACTAACATTTAAATCTACATGGAAATTGACAATAAAAAATATCAGATGTGGAAAAAAACAAGGCCATGCATTTATTTTCATTGTATTTTGGTGGTAAAAGGTATCGGTATCGGTACTCGGTATCGGCAAGTACACACATTAATGTACTTCATTTGAACCTGTGTATCTTGGTTTTTCAAAAAAGTGGTATCAGTGCATCCCTAATTGCCTGTTGTTGTTGCCTATTGTGTGTTTCCCCAGTGATGGAGGATGCGAAGGCCCCGTGCCCAGGGTCTGACACTTGTGATACTGTAAATGAAAGAGGTGTGCATTTGGAACTGATAGACTGTAAACATTAAGTTGATTATTTTATGAAATTGCCTGGCGTTGCCTTGTGTGTTTCCCCAGTTGTGGAAGATGCGAAGGCCCCGTGGCCGGGGCTGGGCCTGTTCTACGCCCTGCTGGCTCAGGGTAGTGAGGGTACCTCAGTCATGGAGAGCACTGTTTAATTGTTGTTGGAAGATGGGGGAGAGCACTGTAATTGTGGTTGGAAGATGGGGGAGAGCACTGTTTAATTGTTGTTGTCTATTGTGTGTTTGCAGTTGTGGAGGATGCGAAGGCCCCGTGTCTAGGGCTGACACTTGTGATACTATAACTTAAAGTTGATTATTTTATGAAATTGCCTGGCGTTGCCTTGTGTGTTTCCCCAGTTGTGGAAGATGCGAAGGCCCCGTGCCCGGGCCTGGGCCTGTTCTACGCGCTGCTGGCCTCGCTCTTCTTCTCCCTGGTGGCTCTGCTGGTCAAGAGGATCGAGGGCGTCCACGCCGTGCAGATCAGCGCCTTCCGATGCTTCTTCCAGATGCTCTTTGTTCTACCTCTCATGATTTACTACAAGTGAGTTTTCCCGATTCTCTCCCTCGTCCAGAAGCCATTTTTGAGTGAAATATCCACTTATTGTGTGTTACTGGTTAAGAACTATTGGTATACAGTCGAATATTCTGCCAGAATAAATTACAAATAGGTCACTTAGCCTCAGAGCACTGAAGCACACGTCCTACATGTTCTGTGTCCGCGTGCGCCCCCTCTACTACAAGTGAGTTTAGATGCAGATGCTCTTTGTTCTACCTCTCATGATTTACTACAAGTGAGTTTAATGCTCTTTGTTCTAATAATAATAATAATACTTTCGTTTTATATATAGCGCCTTTCAAAACACCCAAGGACGCTTCACAGAGTGTTGTGTTGGAAAGTGTGAGTGTGTGTGCGCGTCAGTGTGTGAGCGTGTGTGTGAATGCATGTAAGTGAAAGTGCTTGTGGAACTAGCAGCCATAAGCCTCCAGGAAGAGATGTGTCTTAAGGTGTTGCTTAAACATGGCCAGTGAAGGGGCATTCTGGATGTGGTCGGGCAGATTGTTCCATGATCTTCTACAAGTGAGTTTGATGCTCTTTGTTCTACCTCTCATGGTCGAGTACAAGTGAGTTTAGATGCAGATGCTCTTTGTTCTACCTGTCATGGTCTACAATCCCCAACTCCATAGAAGTTGGGACGCAAGGTTAATTGTGAATAATAACAAAATACTGCCATTTTCAAAAAGTCTGGGTCTGACATTAGTTGGAGAACGGTACAAAGAAAATATATCAGCCATCAAAACTGCCAAAATTACTACCTGTCATGGTCTACTACAAGTGAGTTCAATGCTCTTTGTTCTTCTACCTCTCATTATCTACTACAAGTGAGTTTAAAATGCATTGCTTGGCTTTTGTTACCCCCCTTTTTGGTTTACTTTTTTCAGTTCAGCTCCACATAATACACAACACAGGCACAGCCCTCCGTTTGTGTCCGTGTGCTCACTCGTTTGGTGCCTTTCCAGAACATTATTTGACGTTTGACTATGGCTATGAAAAAAAAGTCAGAATAAATAAATTATCAAAATATTTGCTATTTGACATGTCTGTAACTCGAGATTATCACTATTATTCAGGCACAGAACTAGTCTTGAAAAAACCTGAGGTTTTAAGAAAACAACCAAGAACTTTGAAGTATCAGTACTTCAGATTCTCAGAATTCTCTACCAACATTGTCTTTAAGGAATAGCAGAAGTTCATTACCACAATCAATCCACTGGTTCTATTTGAATACATGGTAACGGTAGGGACACATAGGAGGCGAAGCGAGCGAAACGAAGAGAGGCGAAATCCAACTGTCATCAGGTCGTCGCAGCGAATCAAATGGAATGGAACAGTTATGTTGTTGATTTGATTGGGCCGCTGCAGGCGAATTCGCTCCTCATTTGCATAACATTAAACTTTCTTTAATAATTTCGCTTCATTTCGCTCCTGTTCACTTTAGGGATGGCGAAAACTGAAAAAACTCTTAACCGGCTACTGAGACTCATTAACCGGTGGTTAACCGGTTAACTGGTAATCTTAAATTATACAACTTTTGCGTGCCTGATATGCACAGCACTGATTTTTTTTCATTTTTTTTTTTCACATAAGCCTTTTTTGTTGCTGCGCAGACAGGACCTGCCATGTCCAGCCACTGTTGCCAGATGGAAAATGCTGAATTATTGTACTAAAACCTCAAAATTATCATTTTTTGGGGCTTTTTGGGAGGAAATTATTATTATAATTATTACTATTATTACAACCGTCTAACCGGTGGCAGAAAATGTTAACCGGTTAAAGTTGATCCGGGCGACTATCGGTTAAACGGTTACCGGTTAACGTCCCTAGTTCACTTGCCTTCGCCTGCCTTCGCCTCTCATAGGAATGAATGGCAAAGTTAGCAAATTCGCATGTATGTGTCCCTACCGTAACTCTTAGGTGCCAGAGGTGTACAGAGGTGAGCAAAGGCACAAAGGCTGTCTGTTTTAAATCAGGAACTGTTCTGTATATATACAGTAGCATGTGTTAATGCTTAAAGGGGTATGCCACTATTTTGGGGCTTAATACAGTTAAAATCGTTGGCTGGGGTTTATAAAGGTGGAAAAGTGTCTTATTTTTCATGTTAAGCGTTGTCTTGCTTTAAGAAAAGTTAAAAGAGGGAATATGTCGCTAAGCTAGTGAAAGTCAATGGATCCGTGTACTGTAGCATTGTAGCATGCTACACGGATCCATTGACTTTCACTAGCTTAGCTACATACTCCCTCTTTTAACTTGTCTTAAAACAAGACAACGCTTAACATGAAACATAAGACACTTTACCACCTTTATAATCCCCAGCCAACGATTTTAACTGTATTAAGCCCCAAAATAGTGGCATACCCCTTTAATGCTTAACAGTCACTCTGGTGAAGTACCATATGGCTGTTAGTCCGAAGTAAAATAGTTGGCAAATTTGCTCAACATCAGTGCTTTGACCACACAAGGACCAACATTGGAACTACAGAGGGAGGTAAAGAAGACTTTGCTGCTCCCCAATGGATTAGAAAGGGCTGGGGGTGGGTAATAACATACTAAATAACATGTTTACATACCAGAGCTGGGCAAACTCAGGACCGGGGGCCACATAGAGTAGAGTAGTAGAGTAACTTTATTGATCCCCAGGGGGAAATTCAGGTATCCAGTAGCTTACATAAATACTCAAATACACACATGCCCACATGGACATTTCAAGACACAAATAACACAGGAATAGTCAGGGAGGGGAAAATAAAAAAAATAAAAAAAAAATACATGCAGCCCACTGAGCCATTTCATCTGGGTTGCAAAGCCTTTACAAAGTGTAGGATACCCAGCAAGCATGTCAACATGCACATTTAGCGCAGTCATGGGTAAGCGGTTAGGGCGTCAAACTTGTTGCCCAAAAGTTGCCGGTTCAACTCCTGACCCGCCAGGTTGGTGGCGGGAGTAATTAACCAGTGGTCTCCCCCATCCTCCTCCATGACTGAGGTATCCTGAGCATGGTACCGTCCGGCCGCACTGCTCCCTTGGGGCACCATTGGGGATTGCCCCCTTGCATGTGCGTGGAATAAATGCAATTTCATTTTGTGCAGTGTGTGTAGTAGAGTAGAGAGTATCATTTATTTAGAAGAATAGAGTATCAACAGTGAGCACTTGTGTGCTGTGGAGTGCTGTGTCACAATGACAATAGGAGTTGGAGTTTCCCAGTTGGGCTTTCACTTTCACATCATTTCTTTAGAGACTCATGTAGGTTACCAGATGTTGTGTTATGTAAAATTTACCATATCACCTGAAGCTGCATGATGCAGCCTTCATTCTCATTAATTTTTTTTAAAAAAATTTTTAATGCAATATTTTGGTATGTTGGTGCTTAATGACCAAGTTCAAATGCAAAATGAGGGTCTTAGCTTTTAAATGCAAATTATTTCATGTTTTATGTGCCCCAGAGACTGACATATTTAGTTTTTTTTTAAGGTTGACAATAACCTTTTCCAAAAATGGTCTTAGGCACTCAGCAGCCGTTTTTTTGCAGATGTTTTAGGCATTAATGGGTTGTTAATTAAAGTAGAAAGATGTACCCCCAACTATGAACACTACAATGGGAAGAAATATCAAGCCCAATATTTTGATAATTTGAGTAAATTGAGTAATCTGAGAAGTTTCACTGAATATTTTAGCTCGTACAGGTTGTTAGAGTAGTCTGAAAAAAGGCTTTCAGACTGGCAGAGCAACTGGCCCCATTCGAGAAAGCTGCAACTATTTTTGCAAATGTTCTTGTGTGGCTCTTCTCTTATTACAGCCTTGCTTTCTAGTTTTCCAATTGAGAGAGGGTGTGGTACAAACACATGCCGGATTTCATGCACCCCATGGAGTGAAACCTGAAGTTAACCATGTTTCCTCTTTCATGTTTCTGTAGTGAAAACAAATCTGGATTGTGTGCAGAGTAATTGCATAGTATTAGGCACTGTAGTTAAGTCTTCTCAAGAGCCTCATGTTCCTTTTCCCCTTAAAGGGACACTGTGTGAGATTTTTTGTTGTTTATTTCCAGAAATCATGCTGCCCATTCACTAATGTTACCTTTTTCATGAATACTTACCACCACCACCATCAAATTCTAAGTATTGATTATGACTGGAAAAATTGCATTTTCATATATGAAAAGGGGGATCTTCTCCATGGTCCGCCATTTTGAATTTCCAGAAATAGCAATTTTTAGCTGCAAAGAATGACTTACTTGGACCATACTAGAAAATATTAGTTTATTATTTTGTAAACTTTCATGTAAAGATCAAATTTGGCAATAGGCAGCCCAGTTTCAATGAGCAGCATAGTTGCAGTACCTTTTTTGACCATTTCCTGCACAGTGTGCCTTTAAAGGGGACTTTGAAAAGAAAGTGAAAGCCCATTGGTAAACTCCAACTCCCATTGTCATTGTGACACAGCACTCCACAGCACACAAGTGAACACTGCACACAACGAAATTGCATTTATGCCTCACCCGTGCAAGGGGGCAGCCCTCAGTGGCGCCCCATGGGGAGCAGTGCGGTGGGACGGTACCATGCTCAGGGTACCTCTGTCATGGAGGAGGATGGGGGAGAGCACTGGTTGATTACTCCCCCCACCAACCTGGCGGGTCGGGAGTCGAACCGGCAACCTCTGGGATGCAAGTCTGACGCCCTAACCGCTCACCCATGACTGCCCTTTGAGAATTTTTGTGAATTTTAGTGAAGCGAATAATCAAATGTTGCAGTGTTCAACTGTGTACTGATGAACTTGATTAAATGGAGTCTGTGCTACTTCATGTGGTGGTCCAGGTGCCTCTACCAGAGATATTCTCTACTCTCTCTGCCTCTACTTATCTACTTATCCTGGCGTTGGATTTACATATTCATGAATATCCCCCAAAACAGTAATTTTGGTCAGTTTTCATGGCTCATGTGTTTTCTTTGTACGGTTCTCCAACTAATGTCAGAACCAGACTTCAGAAAATGGCAGTATTTTGTTATTATTCACAATTAACCTTGCCTCCCAACTTCTATGGAGTTGGGGTTTGTACTTATCCTGGCTGGTGTTTCCCACATCATTTTCTTTAGTCAAGGTGGTGAGGGGACAGTCGGTATCAGAAGCAGGTGATGATCATGACTGGAAAGGACATGTTGGGCAGTTTTATATGACATATGATATGACCCTTTTTTTGACAAAGCAACTTCAGAAATTGCATGCTCACTCAACACAAAATAATTTATTTTCAGGGACTTAATCAAAGTGGTAGCAGGTGTTTGTTCCCAAAGTGGGCGCAATAAAGTGCTGGGGGAAACCCTGTTGCAGACAGTCTGGCAATCTGAATAGACATGCATCACCTCCTAGTTGACAAATACAGGGTCCCTTTCAATTAGAGATGCACCGGATCCTGATTTTTAGGTAACTGCCGGATAACGGATCCACTGCTGAAGATCCTGCCGGATCCGGATAGTCTGAAAAACCCTATTATCCTGCCAGATCCGGAACCGGATCTTGGATCCTGTACATCTCTACTTTCAATCAGGGCTTGACATTAACTTTTTCGCTTGCTGGCCATTGTGGCTAGTGGTTTTCCCACGTCACTAGCCATTCAGCTATTTTACTAGCCACAAATTTGATGTTGTTTTTTTCTTTATCATGACGCTGTACATCCAACCTCAGAAGATGAGGTGCGGAATCAGGAAGATCAGTGCACAGCTTTCTACACTGAAATAAAAGAAGCAAATAGATTGTTTTTTTCTTAAAGTGTTTATGAAACGAAAACAAACGGTCATTCCCATTAAAGCCTTGTTTTTTCTGATAGCATCGATGAGACTTTGAACCCAATCATCCTGGAGGAACTTGTGAAAATGGCAACTCAAAGTGTGAATTCTGTGAAATTTGGTGTGACTAATGAGCTGGGCTGTGACATCATAGAGGGGAGTCCCTGGTTTGCTAGTATGGCGATCTGAGAAAACAACACACATTTGATGGACCCACATCCTATAAAGGAACCAAAATTCTGATACAAACATCAGCGTGTCGAAAACCACACATCCAACCTCATGAGAAAAAAAAACAGCAGCACAAATCTATTTCAGAGGCACTGATACATCTGCAGAAAGTGACATGTCTGACAGGAGAAGTGACGATTGTTGACATAGCCTGACAGTTCGTTTTGTTTATGGTTACGGTTGCCAAGGGCGCTTTGCCATGACCCACAGATGACATGGCGTGTGTATTTGTTGACAAATGGGGGGCATTTTGATTCAATTGCGCGATATAGTGTGATTGAAATGCATGTAGGCTACATGCAAAAATATCATCAACTAGAGAAAAAACGGAGGTATTAGGCTGTTGGAAAAACGCCCTATATAGCCTGAGTCCTCAGCATATTTTTAGCGTTTATCATTATTATTATTTTTTGTGCTCAAAGTCACAGGCGTCGCGTGTCCCTCAGCCGGACTCTGAGGACGAGGTGTGTCCAAACGTCAGCCACACGTGCACCACAATACTAAAAACAAACACTCAACGCTTCAAAGTAGGCCTACGCTATGTGCATCTCTGTTTATTCGCTAAGCAGTACTGTAGCCCAATCTGTGAGTTGGCTGTCCTCGACTGAGAGCACCACGCTGATGTGCGGATATCCTCCCAAAACCAATTTATTGACCAGTTGAATGGCAATCAATAAAAAGTGCATATTCCGAGAGCATTCGCATCGGTTTGGCATGTAATGTGCATTACCCTTTCCTGAAAACAACATACAAAGCAGATGGACAAGGTAAAACGAGTAGCCTAAAGCAAAGCAGTGCACTCACCTGTCTTCGTGCCCGAGCAGTTACAGGGGCAGTTTCAGTCTGCACGCCGGCGATGTCAATTGTTGGAACTGCTTGAGGCAATAGCATTCTCTTCAGTCCAACCATGCCCGCGACCTCCACATTTGTGGTGAAGCACAAGGGGTGGAAATGTGCCGAGCACAACAGTGACCACGAGCTTGCTTCAAAACCACGCATTGGATCCACAGAGCCCTAGCTTGATTTAGCCTTCTCCTTGTCGGCCACAGTTCCATCATTCTTCACAGAAGGGAACTTGTGCAAAGATATTCCTTCTGTCAAGTAGCCATTTTTGCAGCTGGCACCGTTCGGCCCTCCAGCAACACACTGCTTGACACTGCGCTTTGTTTTGGTACTAGCCGCCATTGATCTGAACAAGGTGGAATGAGGTGAACTCACCCCTTCTATGTCACGCATATCATTTGCATAAAATTTGCATGTCACCAAAAAAACATTTTTTGGGAACGTTTTAACATGACTTTTAGGACAAAATATCACCCAGACAATATCCCATTTTATTCACAAGGCTTAGAACTTTCAGAATCTGTCCTGGAAATGGTCAAATTCCTTTACTTTGTTTTCGTTTCATAAACACTTTAAATACAAACAATACACAAGGGGCAAAGTGCAGTGTAGGCTATTCTGATATGTCATATATAGAATAAGCTACCTGCCAAATTGGCTAGTGACACTGAAATTATTACCAGCCACAGCCAAGTTTTACCAGCATTTGGCCGGTTGACAGGTGCCAGTGTCAAGCCCTGCTTTCAATAGCTATTGGTAACCTCCCGTCCTCTCCTTTTGCCAAGGTGGCCTCATGCTTGACTGATGTAAAGTGAAAATGAAAGCCCATTGGGAAACTCCAACTCCCATTGTCATTGTGACACAGCACTCAACCACACAATGAAATTGCATTTATGCCTCACCCGTGCAAGGGGGCAGCCCTCAGTGGCGCCCCATGGGGAGCAGTGCGGTGGGACGGTACCATGCTCAGGGTACCTCAGTCATATAGGAGGATGGGGGAGAGCACTGGTTGATTACTCCCCACACCAACCTGGCGGGTCGGGAGTCGAACCGGCAACCTCTGGGATGCAAGTCTGACGCCCTAACCGCTCACCCATGACTGATGTAGAGGAAACAATAAAGATTCCCTGATGTCAGCAGAGGCACAGCAACTTTTGGGAGACTTGGCCCATTCAACATTCCGATTGCAAATATGAAAATGACCTTTGAATTGTAGCCTGGTCCCGACCATCCCATAATACTAGCATTTCCATTTGGTATTCATGGGTTGGACTTTGTTTGATCTGACGCGATTGCAGGAAGCAGGAAGGACAAAAATCAGAATTTAACTTATAAGTTGTTGAACAAACATGTCTGACTACTATCTATGGCGATGTAGGACCGTTTAATAGACATGTCTGACAGAACATCCTACCGTAGGATAATATTACAATGTAGGACTGTTTGTCAGAACACGGGCGAAAATCCTACCGGTCAACATCGCTCCACAGAAGACAGGTACCAGACGTAGTGCGGAGCCAAGTGTCATGGCGGAAGTACGTAGGATGGCGCGCGAGGCTATTTGACTTGTGCTTCTGCATCACTCCCCGGTGGCGAATACTTTGGATGTAGGTTAGCTCAGACTGGGATTCACACAATTTCTTTTTTCGGGTGCAGGGTCAAAATCTAAAGTTCATGCAGTGAAAGCCCACCTGGGAAACTCCAACTCCCATTGTGACACAGCACACAATGAAATTGCATTCATGCCTCACCCGTGCAAGGGGGCAGCCCCCAATGGCCCCTCAAGGGAGCAATGTGGCGGGACGGTACCATGCTCAGGGTACCTCAGTCATGTTGCCTGTGTTGGCCCAAAACGTCACGAAAATAGAAAGGATTAAATGGGAGCTCATAGGAATACTTTGTGTGACCCGTTGACCTTTTTTTTTTTAAATATATATTTTTAGGGCTTTTTTTACCTTTATTTTTGATAGGACAGTGGAGGAGAGGCAGGAAATGAGTGGGTAGAGAGAGACGGGGAAACATCTGCAAACGACCCGGGCGGGAATCGAACCCAGATCGCCGGTATAGTAACCTAGCGCCCCAACGTTAGGCCACGGCAGGGGCCCCGTTGACCTTTTGACCTTTGCCTTCCAACCAGTTGCGTCATGCGCAGGCTTAAGGGCGGGTTACTCAATCACATGACTGCTGAGCTGTTAAATGTGACATCACTTTTTGATCTCCTCCCACCCATTGCACTGTCTCTGTTCAGTGATTGGTTGCGAAATTGGTTGCTTCAGAGTAGGGCTAGCTACGTAGGTGATTTAATTACTTTATCACAATTTATCAGTTATAAAATGTCTTTATAGGCGCTACTGTTAGTTAGTTAGAAACTTTATTATCCCCAATGGGGAATTTTTTGTCAGCAGGTAAGGTACACATCAGGCAGGTTGTATTGCCTATGACATGATAAAAACAAAGATTTAACACATACAATACACACCTAGATATAACATACATGACATGACAATAGTCAGGACAGGACAGGACAAACTATTCAACAGTTCCGCTCAACTTTCAACTTAACTGGTGTCACACAGTGACCAAATGCAATGGTGTGCAAAAAAAAACGCTGGCTGTGCAAGTACATTAGGTAGGGGAAGTGAATAGCACTAAGTAGGCCTATCCTATATCAAGTATACTAGAGGAATGTGCAAGAGACAGCAAGAGTCAGTAAATAAATAAATAAAAAACAACCTTAGAATAAAACCCTTAGAAGTTAAAAGTGTATCCTGAATAGAATGCGATGGGCTAAAAATGAGTAATAAAAATAATAAAATAGGGATATGGCTCCTCTACTCAGGCCCGCTGAGTAGTTGCTGCACAATCATAATTAAGAATAAAATCAAAATATAAATATTAAGATCGGGGGGGGGGGTTGCTTATTAAAAAGGTTAATGACTTGTGGAATAAAAGATTGTTTGGTTCTGTGGAGCTAACGGTAGGACAGTCATCCACTAAGCGGCCAACCCGGGTTCAATTCCGGCCCTGACCCTTTGCCGACCCCTCCCCGTCTCTCTCTCTCCCAACTATCTTCCGCTTCCTGCCTATCCTCCACTGTTCTGTCATGAAAGAAAATCAATAAAAGCATGGAAAGCCCCAAAAACTAATGTCTTGTCAAAAAGGGAGTCCAAGGCACTCTTCTTGTGCAAATATGATTAAAAAGCCTTTATTTAAACATGGCTATTCATTTAAAAACATGAGGGCAGAGACCCACGCGTAGCGGCCTTCACTTCATAGCCCCAAAAAATTCTTTTTAAAAACAGAAGAAAATTGTTTTTTTTTTAGACAACTCGTGCGTTTGCCTGATCCCCTTAATCTCTACCACGGGATCTGTGTGGCATTCACATCTACCTACAAAGGGAAAATCTTCCCTGACATATTAAAGGGGTATGACACTATTTTGGGGCTTAATACAGTTAAAATCGTTGGCCAGGGTTTATAAAGGTGGTAAATTGTCTTATTTTTCATGTAAGCCGTTTAGTTAAAAGAGGGAGCATGTCGCTAAGCTAGTGAAAGTCAATGGCTACATTGACTACAATGCTACATGGATCCATTGACTTTCACTAGCTTAGCGACATGTTCCCTCTTTTAACTTGTCTTAAAGCAAGACACTTAAGACAATAAGACACTTTACCACCTTTATAAACCCTGGTCAACGATTTCAACTGTATTAAGCCCCAAAATGGCATACCCCTTTAAGTTAAAACCATTAAATGTTCCCCTGAGATCTGTTGCTGTGTAAAATCTAAAAATGGTTTTCTGTTTCCCATGCTCTGATTTGCGTGTCTATTCTTCTCATGTTTGTCTTTGTCCCTCAATCCACATCCATCCACTTCCCTGCTCAAACACACACATCCACCTTTCCTGCGTCTTCCTGTAACTAATTAACTAAGGTCCTTTTCATGAGCACACCAGCTACAGTAAATGTACGGTAATGTAACGTAATATTTCTGCTCCCTTCTCCTCAGCATGGGTTTACTGGGCCTGGGAAATCCCAAGCTGCTTTGCAATCAGTGTCTACCAGTTCCTGTTGAGTTATTTGTATATTAGCATCATATAATCATATTCTTCTCATAAACACTTAGGGTTTTCTTTTGCCTTAAGACATGTAAAAGTTTTTATCTTTTACCTGACATGTTTCGACGGTGTTACTTCCGTCTTCATCAGAGGGTCACTGTGATGTTGATGAGTGACGTGCTTTAAAAACAGCTGATGTTGTTGTGGAGGTGTGACCTCCCTGCCAATAATGACAGGTTGGTCACACCTCCTGCTGTTAGAGTTGTCCTCTTAGGATGGTGGTCCAGGTGTGTGAGAGCATGTATGCCCCCTCATCCCCGTTCATGGTACTTGGGCTACGTTTTCTGATCATGTCAGGTAAAAGATAAAAACTTTTACATGTATTAAGGCAAAAGAAAACCCTAAGTGTTTAAGTTAAACAGTTAGACATAATGAACCTAATACATTTGATATTCTTCTCAAGTTATATTGTATATTAGTATTATACAGTATAATCATATTCTTCTCATGTTTCTATCTCCCTTTCTCTCCAGTACGGGTTTCCTGGGCCCGCGCGGCATGCGCGTCTTCCTGTTGTGTTTCTGTCTGTAATGTTAATATAATGTTGTGTTTCTGATTGTAATGTTAAAATAATGTTGTGTTTCTGTTTGTAATGTTAATATAATGTTGTGTTTCTGTTTGTAATGTTAATATAATGTTGTGTTTCTGTCTGTAATGTTAATATAATGTTGTGTTTCTGTTTGTAATGTTAATATAATGTTGTGTTTCTGTTTGTAATGTTAATATAATGTTGTGTTTCTGTTTGTAATGTTAATATAATGTTGTGTTTCTGTCTGTAATGTTAATATAATGTTGTGTTTCTGTCTGTAATGTTAATATAATGTTGTGTTTCTGTTTTCAGTACGGGTTTCCTGGGCCCGCGCAGCATGCGTGTCTTCTTGTTCCTGCTTAGTTAATGATATAATATCATGTTACTGTTCTCATGTTTCTATCTCCCTCTCGTCTCCAGTACAGGTTTCCTGGGCCCGTGTGGCATGCGCGTCTACCTGTTCCTTATTAGTTATATTATAAATGTTGTGTTTCTGTTTCTCTCCAGTACGGGTTTCCTGGGCCCGCGTGGCATGCGCGTCTACTTGTTCCTAATGTCATGTTTCTGTTTCCTCTCCTCTTCCCCTCTTCTCCTCAGTACGGGTTTCCTGGGCCCGTGTGGCATGCATGTCTACCTGTTCCTGATTAGTTATATTATAAATGTCATGTTTCTGTTTCCTCTCTTCAGTACGGGTTTCCTGGGCCCGCGCGGCATGCTCGTCTTCCTGTTCCTGTTTAGTTAATAATAATGATAATAATAGTAATGTTAATATAATGTTGTGTTTCTGTTTTCAGTACGGGTTTCCTGGGCCCGCGCGGCATAGTTATAGTAGTTATAGATAATAGATATATAATAGATAATAGATAATAGATAGATTATAATAATAATATTCCTGTTTCCTCTCTCCAGTACGGGTTTCCTGGGCCCGCGCAGCATGCGTGTCTTCTTGTTCCTGCGCGGCTTCCTGGGCTCCAGTGCCATGATCCTGCTCTTCTACGCCGTGCAGCAGATGCCCCTGGCCGACGCCACCGTCATCATGTTCTCCAACCCCGTCTTCACCGCGCTGCTGGCCTGGATCTTCCTCAAGGAGCGCTGCACCGTCTGGGACGTCGTCTTCACCGCCTTCACCATCACCGGCGTGGTGCTGATCGCGCGGCCGCCGTTCCTGTTCGGTGAGCGCGTGGCGGCGTCCGGTCTGGAGGCGGACTACCAGAGCCACATCAAGGGAGCCGCGGCGGCGTTCGCCGGGGCCGTCGGCGCCGCCTGCACCATGGTGATCCTCCGCAAGATGGGCAAGGGCGTCCACTACTACCTCTCGGTGTGGTACTACGCGGTGATCGGCCTGGTGACGTGTGCCGTGACGCTGTCGGTTCTGGGCGAGTGGAGCGTGCCGGCGTGCGGCGCCGACCGCTGGGTGATGATGATCATCGCGGTGCTCGGCATCGCCGGCCAGACCTTCCTGACCAAGGCGCTGCAGATCGAGAAGGCGGGGCCCGTGGCCCTGATGCGGACCATCGACGTGGTGCTGGCCTTCATCTTCCAGTTTCTCTTCCTGAACCGTAAGCCCACCTGGTGGAGCCTGGGCGGAGCACTCTGCGTCGTCAGCAGCACTAGCGGCGTGGCGCTAAGGAAGTGGTGCAACCACAGCAACAGGAAGTCCTGACACTACTACTACTACTAGGGCGTCGACAGACAGACAGACAGGAAATGGGGATGATGGTGATGGCGGTGTTGATGATGATGATGATCAGGGCTCTAAATCAGTGTTTCCCAACCAGGGGTACGTGTACCACTAGGGGTACGCGAGCACACTGCAGGGGGTACTTGGAAAAATTTAATTTTAACAAATGTATGGAGCATAGTAACATTAGATTAGAAAAAGTGATTTAAACATGAGTTAGGGGGTACTCATGGCACTACGAAAAGGGTTAGGGGGTACACAAAACCAAAAAGATTGGGAAACACTGCTCTAAATTAACACCAGCTAAACGGCCAAATTGCTGGTGAAAATTCGGTTTGGATGGTAGAAAAGAAAGTTTACTAGCCACTTTGACTGATAGTGAGTAATGTATGTTTGGCTAGTACGATGGCTAGTACGCTTAACATTTATTAGCCACATCTTCCTAATGAAGAAAAAAGTGAATTTTTAGCCCTGATGATTATGACTGATGACGATGGTTGGCAACACTGTTGACTTTGTTGACACATAATAATAATAATATAATAATCAGGCTTGTACGAAATTCCGAATGGAAAGAATTTCAATTCAAAATAATGCCATAATACGAACACTAGGTGGTGCCATTACCTTGAATTTCTTTGAATTTAATCTACACCACCCATTGAAAGTACATAGAACACCACCACTTAGTGTTCGCATTATGGCATTACTTTGAATTGAAATTCTTTCCATTCGGAATTTCGTACCAGCCTGATAATAATAATAGGAATAACTCTGGTCAGGGCCTCTGTGTGCGTACCATGTCTGCCTAACCAGGCTATAGATCATCCAAACCTCTGAGTGTGTCTTAATATGCGACCTTGCCTCCTCCACTTGCGCTTGTCTCCTCGTCCCGCCTCCTGGCCCCTCCTCCGTGGAGAAAACGCTAAAGTTTCCCAACTGTCAGCCTAGCCACAACAACTTTTGAGGGACTGTTTTTCATTCACCATCCCAATTGCAAATGGGAAAAAGACTTTACAATTGAGCTTTTGCAAGATATTGAAATATAATGCTGTTGTCAGTGATGTCATCATGACTAGAAGCAAGTGGAGGAGGCAAGGTCGCATATTAAGACGCACTCTCTGTCTGTACCAAAGAGGAAGTATAGGAGGAAAAATCGGTAACACTAGTACTGACGCCGGTGTCATAAGCATGTCATTACAGTGTCATAACAGTGTCATGGCACAGTTATGTACGTGTCATAAACATTATATCCATGTCATAAACATTTTGTAATCATAACCCAAGATTGTCTTTGCCATGACCGAATGTCGGTAACGCTTTACTTTACGGTACAGTTACCCTATGTAATTACTGTGTACTTTCTGGGTAACAACAGGGTAACAGAGAGAAGTTACATGGTATCTAACGGGTAAAAAGGGGTACAAAGTAGATACCATTAATTGGGTAACAACAGGGTAACAGAGAGAAATTTGATGATTAGATGGTTAGAAAATACGCAGTAGTTTCATAGTAATTCTTGAGATATGGTATTACATAGTATTTACTTTGTAATTACCCCCTTTTTACGCGTTAGATACCATGAAACTTCGGTCTCTTACCCTGTTGTTACGCAGAAAGTACACAGTAAATACTGTACCGTAAAGTAAAGCGTTACCCGAATGTCACTTAAGGCCAACAGTCATGAAATGTTTTTGACGTGGACGTTATGTTTATGACTTATCTATGACTGTGCCATGACACTATTATGACACTGTAATGACATGCATATGACACCGGCATCAAGTGAAGTGTTACCGAAAAATCTAGATGTTACTGTTTACTGCTGCTGTAAAACAATGACGTAGTCTACTCTGCTATGCGCACATTTTATTTTTTAAAGAAAAGCACTTTGTAGTTCTTTAAAATTTTACTACATTTCAATACAAAACCAGGTAACAAACCCCTGCTGATATTTTTTTACCTATAAAATGGGACCGCTTTTTAGTGTGATTGAGTGAGTGAAGTATAATTTTAAGAGAAAAAGAAAAAAGAAAAGAGAGCGTGAGAGCTACAGTACATCTTGAATAAGTAGTGGTGTCAACAATGATCGATTCAGCGATTCGAATCGATGCGGGGCATGGACGATCCGATTCAGTGCGGCAAGTTTCAGAATCTGCAAGGTTTTTAAGTTTCAATTACTTCCGGGGATATTTCGGGAGCAAATGAATGTTAAATTAAATAAAAGTACTTCAAAGCATTGCAAGACTGATACAGTCTGATCCAGACCGATCCAGAAAACAGCCAATAAATTGTTGTTCAGTATCTGACTATTTGTATTGCCTCATCATGACTGATGAAACATTTGCTTTGCTTTCAGTAGAAATGTAATGCATTGCAATGCATTGTAGAATCGGATCGGATCAAATCGCATCGAATCGAATCGAATCGAATCGCTACCTCCTGAATCGTGATTGAATCGGATCGTGAGGGCAGTGCCAATCCACATCACTATGAATAAGTTCAGTTTGCACTTTGTAGACTGTTTACTCCCTGGAGAAGATGATAGGTTTGGCTGCCCTGTCTTGTAATCAAACAGAAGAAGTATGTTTGGTGCACATACCGTTGTGGCCTTAGCCTCTTCTCAGTAGCAATAAGAGACGATTGCACTTATCCTTTCCTTTTCCTATCCTCTTCTCTCCGTCTTCTCAACGAGTGCAAGGGCCTACTACGCACAACTTTTTGAAATAAGTTAGTACATGTATATGCTTTAATCGTTCTGAAAATATTATTGATTTTTAATTTTTTTTTTTTTTGAATAATTAGAATAGTGACGAATGCTGACAATTATTTGAAAAAAGAAAATGAAATGGAGTCTATAAATTAATTGACATAGTCAGTGCACTATAAAATATATGCTGGTTACAATAAGGAAATGAGAAATGACACTTCCTGAACAGTGTCCTGAAAGGGACACCGAAAAAAAGCCTGTGTCATCTGTGATTGGTCAAGTCATCCGCCAAAGGATATTTCTGGTGGGGCATTAACTTAGTATCTCAGGCAAAAAAATAAACTGTAGCAGACAGCAGAGACAGCAAAAAAAGAGTTACTACTCAAGGATAACTGATATTTGTCCAAAGTTACTAAATGATGCTTAGACCGGTCAACGTGTCGGTTATGACTGTTGTGAGTAAAACCCTGGATGGTTTCACTCTTCTGGACCTCAGCATTGCTTTGATACTACACTGATGTATTATGGTGACGAACTAGTGACTATTTTTTCATGTTGCTTTGAAGACCATGCTGTAACATTTTTCTTTCTTTCATTTCTCTCAAATCCATCCATCTAACATGTGTTTTTTCTTATTTATTTTTTAGCTTTATTTTAATTTTTCATTAAAAAATGTCTGCTGTTTCAAGTTTCAACGCCTTTGTCAGTTGTTGTTTTGTTGTTTCAATGACAAAAGTTAGGATTTGGGGTGAAAATCAAGACATTCCAGTTTTTTTCTTTTTCTGCAGGTGCCCAGATGCAGTATGTCAAGATAACATGTGGTGTAAAATGACAATTTCTGGAACCAAACCAAAAAAAAAGAGATAATTTCACCACAAAGTCTCACAATTTGAACATGAACGGCCCCTTAGCATTTTCTTGAACCCACACCAGTCCTTTGCCCCTTCCAAAATAACACATTTAATATGTGGCACTGGGTAATTAACATTCTTCAATGCCTTCACCATGGAGCCATAATCCAGTAATCCTGTTCTCCACGGAACACGATGGGGTGGTCACATGACCCTCGCCACCTCTCCAGGGAGACTCTCCTCTCCAGGGTTGCCAGATGAGGCTGATGATTTCCAGCCCAAAAAATGTTCAAAACCCACCTAGAAGCACAAAATCCCGCCCAATTCTATTGATTTCCACATGACCCTCGCCACCTCTCCAGGGAGACTCTCCTCTCACGGAGCATGATTTGGTGGTCACATGACACATCTCTGGTACCTCTCCTGTGAGGTTTATCTCCTCCTCCTTCTTTCCTCCTCCTCTACTTTCCACTCCTCTCTTGAAAGACCCTCCTCTCCTCTCTCATCTCCTCTATTCTCCTCTCCTCTCTCATCTCCTATATTCTCTCCTCTCCTCTCCTCTCCTCCTATCCTCTCCTCTCTCATCTCCTCTATTCTCTATTCTCCTCTCCTCTCGTCTTGCCCTCCTCTCCTCTCCTCTCCTCTCCTCTCCTCTCCCCTCCTCCTACCCTCTCCCCCTCCTCCTTCCATCTCCCATCTCCCCCTCCTCTCCTCTCCTCTCCCTCTCCTCTCCCCTCCTCTTACCCTCTCCTCTACTCTCTCATCTCCTCTATTCTCTATTCTCCTCTCGTCGCCCCCTCCTCTCATCTCATCTCCTCTCCTCTCCCCCTCCTCTCCTCCCCTCCCTCTCCTCTCCTATCCTCTCCTCTCTCATCTCCTCTATTCTCCTCTCCTCTCTCATCTCCTATATTCTCTCCTCTCCTCTCCTCTCCCCTCCCCTCCTCCCCTCCTCTCCTCTCCTCTCCTCTCCTCTCCTCTCCTCTCCTCTCCTCTCCTCTCCTCTCCTCTCCTCCATACACTTCCTTTGACTCCAATGCATTTTACTACCATTCAGAACTAATGCATGCTTAATAGTGCCCTGACCAAATCAATCCCTAACTCTAACCTGTCAGTAAACAAAGGTTTTTGCCCTTTTAGTTTTTTTCATCAACAACAACAACAAAACTACATATCTAATGGCTGTGAGGACCAGGGCTTGACACTGGCACCTGCCAACCGCCCAAATGCTGGTAAAACTTGGCGGTGGCTGGTAACAATATCAGTGTAACTAGCCAATTTGGCAGGTATAGCTTATTCTGTGGTATGACATGTCAGAATAGCCTACATTCTGCATTTTGCCCCATTTGTATCAATTGTTTGTATTTCAGTTTAAGAAAAAGCTCAGTTATTCAGTTTATATTTGTTTGATTTATTTCGATGTAGAGAGCTATGCACTCATCTTCTTGCTTTAGCACCTTATCTTCTGAGGTTACCAGCGTCATAATAAACAAACAAACAAAATCTAATGTGTGGCTAGTACAATAGCTGGATGGCTAGTGACTCTGGAAAACCACTAGCCACAGTGGCCGGCAAGCGAAAAAGTTAATGTCAAGCCCTGGTGAGGACCCAACAAAATGTTCTCACAACCACATGCCCTCACAGCAAAGGTGAAATGTTGGTCCTTAGTATTGGTTTTGGTCCTCACAGTAGTGAATAACAAGTTCACACACACACACACACACACACACACACACACACACACACACACACACACACACACACACACACACACACACACACACACACACACACACACCTCCCCACTGAGGGAGTCTCTGCTTTATTTGCAGAAGCTATCTAATCCACAGGATAAATAAAAGGAGTTACAGGGGTCTTGGGTGTGTGTGTGTGTGTGTGTGTGCGTGTGCTTTCAAACATGTGCGGTCTGGTTGAAACAGATCTCAGATTGAGTGAGTGTGTGTGTGATACGATAGGCCATGTGTGCATTTGTGAATGTGTGTGTGCAAAGCTGTCAGGCCTGTGCGTGTGTGTGCGCGCGTGTGTGTGTGTGTGTGTGTGTGTGTGTGTGCGTGCGTGCGTGCGTGCGTGTGTGTGTGTGTGTGTGTGAGACATGGTATCTCTGCCTCCGCAGGGAGAATCTGCACCTCCAGGGCCAGATTTAATTAAGCCCCCTGGCAACTCCCATACAAGCGAAACACACTGCACAGTGTGTGTGTGTGTGTGTGTGTGTGTGTGTGTGTGTGTGTGTGTGTGTGTGTGTGTGTGTGTGTGTGTGTGTGTGTGTGTGTGTGTGTGTGTGTGTGTGTGTGTGTGTCTGCGTCTGCGTGAGATAGAGACCAAGAGTGTGTATGTGTGTGACGGAGCGTGAGAGAGAGCGTGCATGCAGCAGCATGGTGTGTGTGTTAGAGAGAATGAGCAAGTTAATGGTGTGTGTGTGTGTGTGTGTGTGTGTGTGTGTGTGTGTGTGTGTGTGTGTGTGTGTGTGTGTGTGTTGTGTGTGTGTGTGTGTGTTGTGTGTGTGTGTGTGTGTGTGTGTGTGTGTGTGTGTGTGTGTGTGTGTGTGTGTCTGTGTGTTACCAACCTTTCCATGTGGAGCAAATGTCAAGTTTTATAAGAAAACCTATTTATTCAATGCTTGCCCAATCTTGGATGTGGTTGTGTACATTTCTTTCTTTCTTTCTTTCTTTCTTTCTTTCTTTCTTTCTTTCTTTCTTTCTTTCTTTCTTTCTTTCTTTCTTTCTTTCTTTCTTTCTTTCTTTCTTTCTTTCTTTCTTTCTTTATTTCTTTATTTCTTTCTTTCTTTCTTTCTTTCTTTCTTTCCCTCAACAATCACAACCACACTTTTTGTGCAAGTGTGTGTGCATGCATGCATGAGGTTTGTTTGTTTGTTTATTTGTTTGTTTTGTTGAGCAGACGGGAGACCCGACATAGGGGGGGGGGGGGACAAACAGGTCAGTAGTTAGGACCCAGGGAGAAAGGAGGCCCAGAACTGGGTCTTCTTCATTACATTGTAATAATAATTGTATTTTTATAGCACTGTATCATACAAGGCATGTAACTCGAAGTGCTTAACAAAAGGGAAAAAACGTCATTGTTAGAGATGGATTTAAAAGGAGAGGTATAGAGGAGAGGCAGAAATAGCAGGAAGGCAGAGGAAGAAGAGATAGATGGAGATTGTAGAGTCATAAGGTCAACGTAGGTTAGGACCAGGATTCTTAGATGCGTAAGGTCCATAGTGGCTGGGTCCAGCGTAAGTCACAGAGAGTCACACAGAGATTGGGCGCTCAGTTGCGGCCCCTGGTGGCATCAGGGGTGAGGAAAAACTCCCTTTCGCTTGATTCATAGTTTGTAGGGGGAAAAAAAGCTCAGTGAGGTCTGAGGAAAAAAAAAAAACCAACCTTATAGTCAGGAAGAAACCTAAGGCAGAGACCAGCGGCCACCTAGGGGAGCCCCCTGCCAGGGCTGGTTGTGAGCAGTAAGGACGCTGCGGCAGCTGGGACACTATGACGTTTGCATGTATTTAGAAGAGTGTCCTTTCAGATGACTTTGTCCTGTGCCCTGTGCAGTTGAAGAGGGGACTGAGGTATGAAACTTCTTGCCATTAAACAACTGGGAGCATTAACGGTGTTGGACCGACATTCATAATTTACTTCAGTTATTTTCTTTTGTCCAGAACCTGTGCCAGTGATGTGCGCACATTCTCTGCAAAAGCTGCCAGCATCGGCCTGGCCGCGCCAAAAACCCCTACAGCAAAGCTTCATTTTGAAAAAAAAAAAATTCATTTTGCGGCCACTAGGGGCGTCTAGATTTCTAGGCTAGCCAGCATCGGCCTGGCTTGCAGAATCAAGAAGCAATATTGAGTAGGTACCACTAGAGGGCGCAAGACACTTATAAAAGCACAAAGTCCTGCACCATGCAGTATGATAATAACTTCCTCTTCATATTTTAATGGCACGGCCAGATAGGCTGGTGTCAAAGCTTTGGCGAAGCAACAGTACTGTAAACAAAATGCTCTATTAAACATTCTTGTCAGTTACACCACATAAGCGTGTGCTGATTTTGACATGGAGGAACAATCACATAGTGTGGCAGCTGGTGTCCTGAGCAGAGGTTTGTGGTGTCAACAGACGAGTAATGATTGATGATATCTGCCCTCATGCAGGCACACACACACACACACACACACACACACACACACACACACACACACACACACACACAAAATCAAATACACACACACAAACACGCACACATACACACACACGCATGCATACTCACACAGACACAGACACACACAGGCATACTCACACACGCATACTCTCACACACACACACACACACACACACACACACACACACACACACACACACACAAGCACGCATACTCACACAGACACAGACACAGACACACACACACACACACACACACACATAGACACACACACACACACACACACACACACACACACACACACACACACACACACACACACAAGCACGCATACTCACACAGACACACACACACTCAAGCATGCACACACACACAGAGATGCGTGCACACAAATACACACACGCACTCACACACACACACGCACGTGCACGTGCCTGTACACACACGCACACACACACACACACACACACACACACACACACACACACACACACACACACACACACACACACCACACACACACACACACACACACACACACACACACACACACGCGCGCGCGCGCGCACGTGCGTGCACACACACACACACACACACACACACACACACACACACACACACACACACACACACACACACACACACACACACACACACACACACGTGCCTTCCTTTGCATATGCACACCCATACGCAGGCCCCCCCACACACACACAGCAGTACCAGGGCCCCCTATCTATCTGTCCAGTCGACAGTTGCAGTTCAGGAAATGGATGGTAATCTCTCCGCCTCTGTCGTCACAGGTAGCAGAGAAGAGAAGAGAAGAGGAGACCTTACAGTTTTTTTCAATTGCTAACAAGCTCTTACCCATACTTTGGATACTTTTTCTAAACTCTTAACACAGACTACCACCTACCAAGCACAACTGGCCAAACAGTTAATTTTCTTCTCAAAAGCATACACTGTTAAATATACACAAAGAAATGCATTCATTGACTGCTAATTGTGTGAAAAAGGTATGTAATGTGTCAACTGTATGGCAATTGAAAGCCCTTGGTGTGCTAACTGTATTAAGAGTTTTGCAAATGTCGCTGAGGATTGGACAAAAGCTTGTTAGCAATTGAAAAAAAACTGTATCTGCCTGCAGGCATGGGTGCTGCGAGGGGGGAAAAGGTGTTACAGATTCTAAGGGCCCGACAGCACTGACTGGGGGCCCTTGGAAGGATGCTGATGACAATTTGCCCTTTTGGGGGGGGCCCAAAATTTGAATCTTTCATCGGGCCCATCATTTTTAGCAGCGCCCCCTGCCTGCAGGGCTGGACTGCCTGGGGCAAAAAGTCAGGTCGGGTATTTCCAACCGAGACCAGGCCACTGCCGCTGTAATTCGTAGAAAGTAGCGTTTCTCAACAGGGGTGTCGTGCCGAAAAGCGAGTTCCTGCCAGAACACGAGTGCCCTCATTGAAACCAATGGAAACCAATAACCAGTTTTTCAGATAATTTTTACCCATTTGTGCAGATAAAACCGACACAATTTAAGATGGAAAGCCTATCAATAAAGCATCTACCTTCTAGGGCCCCGGTCATATCTGACCTCCATGGGGCCCCAACTGTCACACCAATTGCGGTAAGCACACAAAAAAGTAGGCCTGATCTTAATTTGTCATGGAAGATATTTGTCATCGAAGATATAAATGAGACAACACAGACACAGAATTGTATATATATATATAGTTGTATGTATATATATAATGTCTCTTGAGGGCGCCATGTTTATATTTCGCCTAGGGCCCCAAAATGGCTAGATTCGCCCCTGCTACCTGGCCTGTGCATGTTACAGGCCTCACCACCACACACACCAAAAAGCTGTTTCCTGCCAGGAGGCCTACAACATATAATAACACACAAGCAGGGAAGCCGACAGGGGGGACAAAGGGGTCACTTGTCCTGGGCCCAGGTAGGGAAGGGTCCCAGACAGGACAGGGTGTTTGGATGTATGTGTTAAAATGTGTATGTCTTTTGTTTTCTTATTTATTTATTGTTTTTTGTTTCCTTTAGGTTTTGTATTTCATTTTCTAATCTTTTTATTTATACTATTTATTCATTGACTGATGGAGACTGGGACCGCAAACTGAATTTTCCCTTCTGATGGGACTAATAAAGTTATCTGAATCTGAATCTGAATCTGAGAATTGGATCCTCATTACATTGCATGTATTGGGTGTGGGGCCCTTTCAGATGTCTTTGCCCCGGGCCCAGTCAAAGCTGTCAGCGGCCCTGCACACAAGAACCATCACACAATTCATAACCACACAACCGTTTATAACAAAATAACAGTGTAAACACTACAACCTTTTATAACAAAATAACAGTGTAAACACTACAAGTGTTGTTGTCAAAATAACAGTGTAAACACTACAAGTATTGTTGTCGCCACTCAACCAAAGCAAATGGACAGTCATGGGTGAGCGGTTAGGGCGTCACACTTGCATCCCCGAGGTTGCCGGTTCTCCCGACCCGCCAGGTTGGTGGGGGGAGTAATCAACCAGTGCTCTCCCCCATCCTCCATGACCGAGGTACCCTGAGCATGGTACCGTCCTACCGCACTGCTCCCCATGGGGCGCCACTGAGGGCTGCCCCCTTGCACGGGTGTGGCATAAAATGCAATTTCGTTGTGTGCAGTGTGCAGTGTGCACTTGTGTGCTGTGGAGTGCTGTGTCACAATGACAATGGGAGTTGGAGTTTCCCAATGGGCTTTCACTTTCTGTATACGATCGAAAACATGATGTACCATAATTTTAGAATGTTCCTTCAACCTTCATCCTTAAACAACGATTTGTGTACGATAATTTACTCAGCAAAAAAAAACAAAAGCACAAAAACGATATATTTTTTAAAAATGTTTTGGTACGATAGTTTAACATTTTCCATCTGCCAACACTGTTTAGCAGCCTCATTGGACTGTCCCCACCAGCAGGCCTGCCAACAGGGGGGGACAAAGGGATATGTTTTCCCGGGCCCAGGGAAATAGGGGGGCTAGAATTAGGTCCCATTTACATTTTATGTATTGGGTAGGGGGCCCTTTCAAAAGCTGTCAGCGGCCCTGCCCACCAGTGTTGCCAGATTGGGCAGTTTCCCGCCCAATTGGGCTGCTTAGGATGGCCGTAAATATGGCATTTTGCAGGAAAACCATAGAAATCAATTGAATTGGGTGGGATTTAGTAACCTGATTATCATCGATGTTCAAATCTCTTCTAGACTTGGTCTGACCAAGAGCATAACAATTAACGTTTCCCAAACGGCATGGTTGACCCGCCTCCCTTGGTTTGCTTATGGTTGTTTGCTTACCGACAAAGTGGGAGGAGTTCCCGTATTTTCGGGAACTCAGAATTCTACTTGCATTGCTCTTGACCTGACTAGTTGCAACTCTGTAAGTGTTGCGTCACTAGGAAGGCACAGACTGGCTAGGGATTTAGTGCTTCCAGGTGGATTTTGACCATTTTTTGGGCTGGAAATCATCAGCCTCATCTGGCAACCCTGGTCCCCTCTTTGTCTGTCTGCTCTGTGTTGTAATAGGCCACGCCAGACACCAAAGCGCTGTTTCCTTCCACAATCTTTCATAACGAAAAAAGGTAAACACTTAGTTGCAATGCATGCAGGGGCGTCGCTAGACCTATTTTATAGGGGCACGTGCCTGGGTATTGATTTATTGTTCCCCGGTATAAGTGTCACAAAAAAACCCAAAAAATTGGGTTCCCCGGTATAAGTGTCACAAAAAAAACCAAAAAAACCTAGCTCAAGTTTAGCATACGGAGTAATCAACAGAATGCACACAAAATAGTGCACTTTTAACTTGCAATAATATAATTAATTTACAAGCTTTTTAAAATAAATAACTGCAAAAAAAATGATCGGTGCCCTACTGTGCCCCTGTATAGCATTGGGTCAGCTGGTATATGCTGTCATCTTCACCAAAATGTTGCTTCACAACCTTTCATAACAAAAAAGGTAAACACTTAGTTGCAATGCATGTGTGGATCTTTCAACTGATATATGCGGTCATCTTCGCCTGGCCCATGCCTATTATTACAGACTGCACCAAAATGCCCCGGCAGGTGGGGGTCCCTAGGCTGCAGCCATATCTAGCCTGTGGGGGCCCCCTGGCAGGTAGGGCCCCCTAGGCTGCAGCCATATCTTGGCTGTGCGTTAATCTGAATGTACGTATGTGTCGTTGTCACTCTACCACCACCTCGGTGAACAACAGACAGTAATCCCCCCTCCCACTTCATGTGCATACATGACCTGTCATGAGAGATGGTGGATCAAATGTTTGCCATGCCCAGGGCAGATCTGGCCCACGGGCCGCCCTTTGTAGACCACTGATATAGAATGTAGAGTACGTAAATAACACAGTCACCTAACTGTCATCACACACTATGATTAAATGGAAATTTTCAGCTATGGCAGATAAAAACTTAGGTTGTATGTAGAGATGTCCGATGTATCGACCCGATAATAAATGTAATATCGGTCAATATCGGTATTGGATTTTTGACCTATCAAAACCGATATAATAATGCTTGAATTACTGTACACTTTTCTCCTTAATTTGTTTTCTATTTTGCACAGATGATGTTAATATTTGGAAAGCTTTGCTGCATTCGAGAAGCCAAAGAAGCCAACCAACTCTCTAACCACTAGGCCATGGCTGCATGGGCAGGGGCAGCCATGGCCTAGTGGTTAGAGAGTTGGTCTTTCAATCTAGGGGTTGCCGGTTCGAATCCCCCACGACCTCTCCCTACACCTCCATCCATGGCTGAAGTGCCCTTGAGCAAGGCACCTAACCCCACATTGCTCCAGGGACTGTAACAAAAAAAAAATAGTAGTTGAAACTGAAAAATAATAGTTGTAAGTCGCTTTGAACAAATGAAAGCGTCAGCTAAGTGAAATGTAATGTAATAATGTAATCTAGTGGGGCGTTACAATAAAATTAAGCATATTTTATTCCACAACAGGAGATGTGTAATGTTACCTAAAATTTGTTTTGAGGAAAAATAAGCCACATATATCAACATCGGTATCGGCCGATATCGGAATCGAAAATTGAGAGTTGGACAATATCGGCATATCGGATATTGGCAAAAAAGCCAATATCGGACATCTCTAGTTGTATGTAACAGAAACTCCCTCTGTTTGGACGTGACCTTTTCAGATGTTGGCCTATCATCTGGAAGATCACTCAGATTAATTTCCGATATGATCTTACCCTCCTGCTAGTTTACACTAAAACTTGCCTTCAGTGTTGCCAGATTGGGCTGTTTCCTGCCAAATTGGGCTGCTTAGGATGGCCATGTGTGTGGGGAAAAATGGCATTTAGCAGAAAAACCCGCCCAATTTTAGCCATAGACATCAATAGAATTGCGCGGGATTTTGTGCTTCTAGGCGGGTTTTGAGCATTTTTTGGGCTGGAAATCATCAGGCTCATCTGGCAACCCTGCTTGCTTTGTGCACCGCTAGGCTGGGAGTTCACCGGGAGAAACCTGTACATGAGGCAGACTGTAGGAGTGAGTACTGTCCTTGATGCTCAAAGATTTAAATCTCAGATGTTTGTCATCACACACTCATGTTCACTAAAAAACCTTTTAGATGTTTATAAAAGTTGGTAACTGCACATTGAGTCATGCATGGTGTTGATTCATGTGTTTGATGTACAGTTAAGATTATGTTGCTAATGCAGTTTTCTTATTTAGCCTACAACACAGTGTACCTGAAAAATGTGCACGGCACAGCTGAACACAAGGCTGGACTGGCCATCTGGCGTAGCGGGCATTTCCCAGTGGGCCCCACACACTCGTGGGCCACTATTTTCAGAAAAGTAGTACGCCACTAATTATGAGGGGCCCTCTTTAAGCCAAAAGTGCCCGGGGCACTATTTCTCCCCCAAGTCCAGCCCTGGCTGTGCAGAATGATATGGTTGCGTCTTCCTGTGGGAAATGCATGATTACACGTCACGGCAAAATTCACACTGTGTGTGCATTCCAATTTGCACACTCCCGTCCTCCACTTGTGCTTGTGGCCTCGCCCTGCCTCCTGGCCCCGCCTCCGTGGAGAAAACAATAAAGTTTCCCAGCTGTCAGCCTAGCCACTAGCCAACTTTTGGGGGTTTATTTTCATTCACCATCCCAATTGCAAATGAGAAAATTACATTAGAATTGTGCTTTTGCAAGATATTGAATTCATTTTCTTTCGTTAGTGACGTCATCATGAGGTCACAAGCAGGCAAGTGAGGACGGAAGTCTGCGTATTGGAATGCACACCGAGGTTCTATGTGGCAGCAGAGTGAAATCAGAGATTCTTGAAGTATAGAGATATGCCAATGTAATAGGTTGCTATGGGCACCTAACATGACCAGGTTCCGGTCTGCCTAAAGGGGCGTGTCATAATACTCCTAGCATTGAATAGAACAGTCCTTAGGTCTGCCTAAAGGGGGATCCACCTGCAATAATAGAACCCGGAAACAATGGGCCAATGGAACCTCTCTCTCTCTACTCTCTCTGGTGAAGTGATGTGTTGCCAGGCGGCATCTACATAAAAAAAGTTTTGAATGCACGAGAACAGGTCAGTCCTTCCACTAGGGATGTAAATAAAATCGAAATGTATCGATGTATCGGGAGTATTGGCCGGCGATTGAATCGAATCGCATCGTATCGTGGGGCAGTCTTAAGAATCGAAAAGAATCGAATCGCTGGCCCCTGTGCAATGCCCTAGCTCCATAACACAATAGTAGAGGAAAAGTAATTGGAAACAATCGAATCGAACTGAATCGCATCGTATCGTGGGGAATTCTTAAGTATCGAAGAAAAATTTGAATCCTGGATTTAAGAAATCGATACTGTATCGTATCGGCATGAAGGCTGTGTGATTTACACCCCTACCTTCCACACCAACAGCGCAGTGGCCGGTGGTGGGTTGGATAGTACAGAACTTGAGCGGCTTCTTACTGCCTACACACTGTTGATGCTGGGTGTGAACCGGGTAAGCGGTTATGGTGTCACACTTGTGCCCCAAAAGTTGCCGGTTCGACGTCCGACCTGCATAGGTTGGTGGGCAGAGTAATTAACCAGTGCTCTCCCCCATCCTCCTCCATTACTGAGGTACGCTGAGCACGGTATCGTCCTGCTGCACTGCTCCCTTGGAGGGGGCATTGGGGGCTGCCCCCTTGCACCGGTGAGGCATAGCCTACAGTAAATGCAATTTATTTGTGTGCAGTGTGCACTTGTGTGCTGTGGAGTGCTGTATCACAATCAGGGCCACTGACAGCTTTTACTGGGCCTGGGACAAAACCATCTGAAAGGGCCCACCTCATGATGCATTCAATGCTGTGAGAGCCTAACTCTGGGTCCCATCTTTGCCTGGGCCTGGGGCAACTGACCCCTTTGCCCCCCCTTGTCGGCTTCCTTGATCACAATGACAGTGGGAGTAGGAGTTTCCAAGGTGAGCTTTCACTTTTACTTCAGGTGTCAGTCATTCTGTTGGCGCGGTCATCCACAGCCACCTAAGAACAGGGCTGTTGACCAACAGCTACAGTAGGCCCTATTGTCTGGCCTCAGGACAAAGTCATAAGGCCCCCCACCCAATACATGCAGTGTAATGAGAACCCAATTCCGGCCAACTCCTCCTACTTGTCAGGAAACAATCGACCAGTTGCAGGGAGGTGGGTCAACCATAGGCTACCGTTTGGGAAATGTGAATTGTTATGCTCTTGGTCAGACTAAGTCTTGAAGAGATTTGAAAGTCGATGATAATCAGGCTAACATAGGTCTTCTTGAGACGCCACTGTCTTCTGCCTGAATTCAGCTAATTGGGTAAAGCAGGGGTGTCATTTCAGTTCAGTTCAGGGGCCACATACAGATTATTTGATCTCAAGTGGTAACATAATTTGCAAAATATCGTACATTTTTCAATTTTGAAATCAGTTAGAGATTTATTTTACTTTATTATTATCATTATTATTTTGATATTTTTAGTTTTTTTTTCCCATAAGTAGGCCTCTGGCCCGATTGGACCATCTGGTTGGGCTGCACCTGCCCCGGTCAGGTCAGTGAATGATCAAACTTGTACAAACATTTTACAGTTAGGCTTATGGTCCTGCCCTGAACATGTGGAAATAATAAAACCCCATGGAGTCTTGTTTTTTGGTGGCTGTCCAACCTGAATCCTAATAGCCTATGTGGAAGAAAGAAAATTAACCAGAGTAAGCTATAGACAGGTCTGAGCTTAGTAGGAAAAAAATCTGAACTCCTAGAGACCTAGTACCAAAAGTGGGTATTATGAAAATGGCATATCCATTCCTTCTGTATTAGGACCCCTCCAGAATACACTCAAAGTAGCCGCACAATAGGAATAGTCAACGGCAAACTTCACTTTTCCACCAGATCAGGGTCGGTAGTTTTTCAGGCACCCGCGAATCGATGCTCCTATCCAGGCAGCACTGCAAGAATTGAGCTAGAACACGAACACTGGGGGTTGCCTCAGACATTCCAATGATGTGACACCTCTCGCGCTGAGTCGACTGCAGGCAGCACTGCTCGCAGCCCAACTAGTCATCAGGCTAGAACTAGTCACTCACCGGGAGTGTGGTGTTTGTAAGCGGCTAGTCAAGCAAGCAAGCTCAGCAAGGGAGCACGAAACAGTGCTTATTTAGCTACGAAGTAATGGCAGCAGTTATTGTACTGATTCACCTCATTTATTTTCTGTAATTCTAGACTCTGTGACCGTAGACTCGCCTCGCACACGGAACATTTTCACGTCTCGAGGACCTCTCACAGTTTGTTTGCAGCGCATGGAGTACCTGAATCGATTCCCACCAAACTGTAAGTTCTTGTTTTCGGAGTTTCGTTCGCGCGCTTTGTCACGTGCAAGTTTAGGAACTTAATGTCGAGTTTGTGGCCGTGTTTTGGTATTTTCAATTGCCCAAGTCTAAACAAACATTTATGGCTGATGTTGGCGAATTGTTGGACGGACAGACAGACACGCAGACAGACATGATGGCACGGCAGACACTTGCTGCTGCTTTCGGTATGGTATCCTGTGCTCGCTGTTATCACGTAGAAGTTGAGTTTGTTGTTTAGTCTGTTTTCAGATGCGGCACACTTTTATGTTCTGTCTTTGTCTTTACTCGTCAAACTACTGTCATGCCTAATCACCTGCCCACGCTCTTTGAGAGCACTCATGCGCACGCCTATGTGGCCAAAATTAAATGAACTAAAAGCGAATTAAATCAACAAATGTTTCAGTTTTGAAGCAAACACAATATATAGCCTACTATTTTATTGTATACTCTCAATGAGCCTACTACTAAATCAAGGGCAGGTTCAGCACAAAAGCGAAGTGACCCCAACGGATAGCATCTCAACGACACTGGCAGCATGCCACCAACACACAAACTGGCAGCACCCGGCGGCCACTACAAAAACACAGCCAGCTTTGCGTGCTGTGTTGTCTGTGTGTCTGTCTCTCTGGTGTGTGTGTGTGTGTGTGTGTGTGTGTGTGTGTGTGTGTGTGTGTGTGTGTGTGTGTGTGTGTGTGTGTGACCGACCGACGACTGTACTCCCGTGACAATGCTTATGATATGCACAGCAAGCAAACATGCACAGTTGTAGGCTATTTAGTGCCTTCTGTGTCCGAGAGGGTCTGCTGTCTGTCACTTTCTGTGTATCTGTTTCCGGTGGTGGCCCTTGTCTGTTTGATCAGTGGCCCGTCTGTTTTTCGAGTCCACATTGCTGTGCCTGCCTGTGTGCCCATGTGATGTGATGTGATGTGCGTGTCTGTGTGTGCTGCACTGCAGTTCACTTCTGTTTGTCATGCACACGCACACGCACACACACACACACACACACACACACACACACACACACACACACACACACACACACACACACACACACACACACACACACACACACACACACATTACTGGCAGGCTGACCTGACCTCGCAGTCACTCTCGAGTATGGAACAGGTTGTACTTACAATAGCATACAGACAGTACATTCAGGGAGGATACTATTATTCTGATTCAGCTTTTAAATACAATGTAACATATCAATACACACCCCCATCTCTCTGTAGGGGTTGTTATATCACCATTCTGAAAAAGGTCTGGGAACCTAATTCAAAGTTGTTGAGCGACTGTGGTGCGCATTAGTTCAGTGCAAGTTGTAGCCAAACCCTGTGACATTAAAAAAAAAAATCTGACATAATCTTCCATGCAAAACAAAAGCCTTAGGCTGCCTGCCTACTTCTGTTTGGAGGTTGACTGCTCACTCTGAGTTGGTATTGACTCACAACACACTCACATAGTACTGAAGTAATTCAACATTAATTAACATTGTAACATTTACTTGGCTGACGACTAGGGCTGTAACGATACACTCAACTCACGATTCGGTTCGTGTCACGATTTTGAAGCTGTGGTTCGATACACCCCACGATTTTTTAATCTAACTTTTAAAATGAATTGATTTAGCTTTTTTTCACATTTGAAGCTTGGATGAAGGGTAAAGGCCCATTTATACCCTACGGAACCGGACGAAATTCGTCTTTCCGGGCCAACTGTTGCTCCCGGAGTTGCATTCATACCTCCGTCCGTAAAATTGATGTTACGTAATAAATCCTCTAGAGGGCAGAGTCGGTTGGCTATGAATGGACAGTTGCTGTGGCAGATTTGTGTTCGTTATACAAATTATTTAGCCCAAATAAA
>NC_085873.1:48109553-48114553 GCF_034702125.1 Engraulis encrasicolus | reverse complement strand
TAATGCCATAATAAAGTCTAAAGCTAAATAAAATGATTGATCTGCAAAAAAGGTGGTAATATAAAGTAACAAAACTGTCACATGTCAATAATCTCCCAAAAACCACTTATACTGGATTGTAGTATCATTTAAAAGTCAACTGACTCCGTTTTGAGCTCTGCGCAGTTAAGTTACTGCCTTTTTGCTTTGTAGGGCAGTACAGCAACCTAAAGCCTAGCGGCCCCATACCATATTAATCCGGCCCTGGTTCTAGTCTCCTGTGCTGTGTTGAGAAGCCATTATGCACACCCTGCTGAAGAGCTGCTATGCCCATACAGTAGCTGCAGCCGCAGGAGCCCATACAGCAGGGCTGCACAATTAATCAAAAAATAATCAAAATCGTGATAAAATAGTGAAATCGAACTCATGATTTTAATTGTGATTTAATCCTGGCAATAGTGACCTACTTTTGAGAGCGTCCTTGAAGCCAGAACATACTGACAGGCTGGTGTTTCTGGCCAGAAATCTGTCCACTTAATTTTCATGCTATTGCTTACATAATTATTGCAATTCATTTTATTTTGCTCATCCCGTATGTAATTTATTCTTGGTTATATTTCATCTTGTTATAATTTTCAAAAAAATCTGCAAAAATCAATAATCGTGATTAATAATCGGGATTATGATTTTGACCAAAATAATCGGGATTATGATTTTTTCCATAATCGTGCAGCCCTACCATACAGCAGGGCTATTCAAATGGCGGCCCTGGGGCCAGATGCGGCCCTTGGACGGCAAGGTTCTGGCAACCCACAAGCCCCTTGAAATACAGAATTGTTTTTCGGGATTTAGAGATAAAAGAACAGATTCTGTATCGAGCTGAAACGGGACACAGGACGTTGAAATGCAGGAAATAACATCTAAGAAATGCAAAACTTTCTGGGTGGAGGACCCCCAGACCCCCCACCTCAATGAAGTGTCGCATATTTTTTTCATTGACAATCGTCAACCATAATACATATATAATACATAATACATATTTTTATTTTTATTTTTTAATCTTTTTGAGGACACAAAAACACACATTTTTTACTCTTTATAGGCTTTAAACGCAGGGGTGTCAAACATACGGCCCGGGAGGGTTCCATCCGGCCCGGATGTAAAAAAAAAAAAAAAATTTTTTTTTTTTTTTACTTTTTTTTTTTATGAAATGACCGAAATGCGCAATTACGGCACTCGGGGTAAAATCGAAACCTGCATGACATTAACCCAATGGTCCCTCTGCTCTGTTACACTGTATATATGTAGTAAAGTGAACATCACACTTTTATTATAAATAGTGAATTTGTACTGTAACAGGCATTTCATAAAGCTCATATATTATAGACCTCATATATAGAGATAAAATGTTAATACTTCTTATTCGTATTGTATTGGTATTGGTTGTAATTAAATAATAAATATAATAGGATTTGTATTGGTTCCTATTAAGCTCAAACTGGAAACGGGATGTTAGAATGCGTGAAAATGCAGGAAATTACATATAAGAAATACAAAATTTTACCATATTTAATTAATTGACGGTTGCCAATGAATGAATGAAGTCAAGGAAATTTTGCATAGGATTATCAGTATTGCATTGCTTTCTACATATTCAACACACTTAAAACATGATAGTACTGAACACTAATCCTCTGCTTTACGTTTTTTTTTGCGATGATGTTACTAATGCGGCCCGCTTGAGGTCCACATGGGTTGTATGCGGCCCCCGGACCAAAATGAGTTTGACACCCCTGCTTTAAACCTATAATAAGACGTAATAAACTAATCTTGAATCTTGAATCTTGAATCTTGTATAGTTCGGCCCCTTTACTGAGAGGAATTTGAAAAACTGGCCCTCATTGCCATTTAATGGAATAGCCCTGCCATACAGGGTGCACTGCAGGCTGTGTTGCCAGGCGGGCCAGTTTAGGATGCCAATCGCCATTACATACGGAAGAAAGACTCTGCCCGAAATGTTCATGGGCCAATAAACTAAGAAAAAGAATCTGAAGAGTGCTGTCTTTAGGTTCCAGAAATAGCCATTTTTAGATGCAAAAATGACTGTACTTGGGCCATACTATAAAATATCAATTTATTACTTAGTAAACTTTCATGAAAAGATAAAATTTGGCCTTAGACAACACATTTTCAATGAGCAGCATAGTTGCAATACCTCTTTTGACCATTTCCTGCACAGTGTCCTTTTAAAATGACATATTCCTGCGTGCCCCAGCCCTATACATCAACCTGACTTTCATCACGTTGACTCACTGATTCCCATGACTTCCTGTGACAGTAGTCTAATTCTCACAGTGTTAACTCACACATTCCTGTGTGTGTGTGTGTGTGTGTGTGTGTGTGTGTGTGTGTGTGTGTGTGTGTGTGTGTGTGTGTGTGTGTGTGTGTGCGGGTGCGCGCACGTTTGTGTGTGTGTGTGTGCGCACGTTTGTGTGTTTGTGTGGGTGTGTGTGGGAGTGTGTGTGTGTGTGTGTGTGTGTGTGTGTGTGTGTGTGTGTGTGTGTGTGTGTGTGTGTGTGTGTGTGTGTGTGTGTGTGTGTGTGTTTGTGTGTGTGTGTGTGTGTGTGTGTTTTGGCGTAGGACGAGATAGGCCAGTGCAGGAGTGTGTTTTCTGTTTTCTCTGTGTGGGATGAGAATGCAGTTGTTGTGGCTTTAACGACCAGTTACACATGAATACTGGCTGCTGTGACACACACACACAGACAGACAGACAGACAGACAGACAGACAGACAGACAGACAGACAGACAGACAGACAGACAGACAGACAGACAGACACACACACACACACACACACACACACACACACACACACACACACACACACACACACACACACACACACACACACACACACACACACACACACACACACACACACAGACAGACAGACAGACACACACATATTTACTTTTCCTCTCTCCTCCCCAACACAAACTTCTCACTCCGCCTGTACTCTGAGTTATGTGTTATCTTTCACCTCCCATCCACCTCTCCTCCCTCCTCCTCCCAAATCCACCTCTCCTCCCTCCTCCTCCCATCCACCTCTCCTCCCTCCTCCTCCCATCCACCTCTCCTCCCTCCTCCTCCCATCCACCTCTCCTCCCTCCTCCTCCCATCCACCTCTCCTCCTCCTCCTCCCATCCACCTCTCCTCCTCCTCCTCCCATCTACCTCTCCTCCCTCCTCCTCCCATCCACCTCTCCCCTCTCCTCCCTTCTCCTCCCATCCACCTCTCCTCCCTCCTCCTCCTCCCATCCACCTCTCCTCCCTCCTCCTCCCTCCTCCTCCCATCCACCTCTCCTCCCTCCTCCTCCCATCCACCTCTCCTCCCTCCTCCTCCTCCCATCCACCTCTCCTCCCTCCTCCTCCTCCCATCCACCTCTCCTCCCTCGTCCTCCCATCCACCTCTCCTCCCTCCTTCTTTTCACTCCTCCTTCACCTCCTTCTCCTGATCCCCCTCCTTCTTTTCTGTTTGGGTAATTTCACGTGAAATCAGACACTTCGGGACCAGACTGACACCGATTTCAATCATACTTGCTGTGCCTGTTTAGTAGCAAGGATTCGATTCGATTCACCACTCCGAATCGATTCAATCCGTTCCCTTTTTGTGTGAAGGATTTCTGCTGTTGCACCAATTTTTATATAAAAATGTCAAAGGGCTCTGGCTTGACAGGAACAGATTGCTAATTTGAAATAAGTAGTGCCTAGGCCTAATTGACTATACATTCAGCATTGATTATATCAGTCAGTGTAAGTCACAAAAAGATGTGAAATGACCCTTTTGTCTTTTGACATTTTGAGTCAATCCATCACAGGCACATATATGGCATATGCTTAAACCTGAACAATAGACATCAAGAGACATAATGAGTTATAAAGCTGTGTGACTGAGTGAGATTGTTTCCTCTACTTCAATTTGATAGTTTTTGTTTACTTCCTCTAGTTTTTTTTTTTTTACCCCTGAAGTTCAGCGTTTGTGTGTGTGTGTGTGTGTGTGTGTGTGTGTGTGTGTGTGTGTGTGTGTGTGTGTGTGTGTGTGTGTGTGTGTGTGTGTGTGTGTGTGTGTGTGTGTGTGTGTGTGTGTGTGTGTGTGTGTGTGTGATCCTTTTCTTAATTCTGAGTCTCACATCTCCTTTGCATTACACAACCCTCCCCCTGCTGCTGCTCCTCCTCCTCCTCCTCTTCCTCCTCCTCATCTCTCATCCCTTTCTTGTCATCCTCTTCTTCCTCCTCCTTCTCTCTGTCGTCCTTGCACTCACTAACGCTCTGGTCTTGCCCACGTGGGAAAATGTCATAATTTTATAAATATAACTTATGTAAGTTACATATTTGTTTGTTTACTCGATTTGTTTACTCTGTTTTTTTCCCCCGGAGTCTCGCACTCTGAAGTCAAGGGTACTGCTCTACCCCCTCCCCCTCTGTGTCCTCTTTGCACTTAGTGACATTCTGGTCTCGCAGGCCCAAGTAAAGTGGGAAAGTAAAGATAACAGATAAACGATGTTCAACTTTGAGCTGGTCCTTGTCCAAGGTCTTTTCCTGTCCCCTCTCTTATCAGTTTGCCTTTGCAACAGTTGGACGGGCGGACGCCTTTCACTCTGTCCTCGGTCTACTTAAGTAGATACTATGATACTATAATTGGCCCTCAGAGTGCTTGTTGTTGAGACAGAGAAAGGGATGCGCTGTTTATGTTTTGCTTCTTCATGGTGTTGTTTATGTGAAGCCTGGCTAAGATCTATTGATTTAGATCATCAATGGAATAGTCTCCACATCAAAGTGTCCTAAGAAATAGACATCCATGGGTGTCTTTACAACACTTCTCAGCCTAAAACGTGTTAAGGAAGAATAGAAAGAATCGGTTTGTTTTGTAGTCAGGGTTGCCAGATTGGACAGTTTCCGGTCCAATTGGGCTGTTCAGGATGACCATCATCTGTTGGCTTAAAAAAAAGTATTGGGAGTGTTT
>NC_085873.1:48092053-48107053 GCF_034702125.1 Engraulis encrasicolus | reverse complement strand
TGTGTGTGTGCGCGTTTGTGTGTGTGTGTGTGTTTGCGTGTGCCTGTGTGCGTGTGTGTGTGCGTGTGTGTGTGTGTGCGTGCCTGGGTGCGCGTGTGCGTGTGTGTGTGTGTGTGCGTGCGTGCGTGCGTGCGTGCATGCGTGCGTGTGCCTGTGCCTGTGCGTGTGCGTGTGCGCGTGCGTGTGCGTGTGCGTGTGCCTGTGTGCGTGTGTGTGTGCGTGTGTGTGTGTGCGTGCCTGGGTGCGCGTGTGCGTGCATGTGCGTGCGTGTGCGTGCGTGTGCATGTGCGTGTGTGCGCGCGCGCGCGCGCGTGTGTGTGTGTGTGTGTGCAAAATGCTAAACTTGTCTGCTGTGTAGATACACTTCTCTAATCCTGTGTGTATGTAATAGTTAGCTCAAGGTGGCTACAGTATTTCTGCTATGCTCCTCTGTGACATTAGACCAGGGGTGGGGAACCTTTTTCATTCAAAGGGCCACTTCAAATTCATCCGAGGGCCATAAAAGTCCTCTGAGGGCCGCATTATGAACCAAAACAAGTATTTCCCCCTGCGCTTTAGGCCGATATTGAAGGCAGCCAGCTTTAAAACAGACTCCACCTTCTATAGGCCTCCTGAATATAACTTAATTGTATTGCAAATGTATTTTCTAAGTCTCCTTTACAAAATATGTCATATTTCATGTGAAGCTGCATAACATTAAAGCTCCATCAGGGGCCGGATAAAACAGCCTCAAGGGCCGCAAACGGCCCTCGAGACATAGGTTCCCCACCCCTGCATTAGACCCAGGCCTCTCCTGGAGTACTACCTTTGTCTCGTCCACAACTGCTGAACTTTGAGAGTGTGCGCAGTAAGTTATGTGTTTCCGCAAAGACTGGCGTCTATGAGCACCACCAGACTGTGAGGAGAGTCAACACAGCCTGGGAAAGTGTTTATTGTAAACCTCGAGATATCAGCTCACCCTGTACCCTAAACAGCAGCCGCCACAAGGACACACAATGATGATTTCTGATGGCTTCAATGAAAACAGAGAGATGAAGTGCCAGCTTGTTCGTCATAGGGTGTGATTTCTTTTTTTTTTTCTTTTTTAAAAATATATATTTTTAGGGGCTTTTAATGCCTTTATTTGATAGAACAGTCTGAGATGGTGACAGGAAGCGAGTGGGACCGTGAGACGGGGTGGGATCGGGAAATGACCCCGGCCAGACTCGAACTGGGGTCCACGTGGGCATGCAAGCCCAAATGTGGGGGGGGCTTAGTGCGCTGCGCCACAGCGCCCCCTGTAGGGGGTGATTTCTGATGGAGACATGGAGATTTCTGATGGCAAAGAGATGAAATGAAAACAGAGACATCTGGTGCCAGTGTGTTCGTCATAGGGGTCTTACACAATCCATAAGTAGGGTAAGGGATGAGCGCACACACCAGTGGTGTAGTCTACGGAGTATACCCACTTCTAAATTTCAGGGATTTCAGTATACCCACTTAAAATTGATTGATCCATTATTTTGAATAGCACAAATATATATATATGGATGGGTAAACTGTATATTTGAGCATTTTTTTGAAGCGGGTATACTGTATGTATACAGTATACCCGCTTCAAAAAAATGCTCAAATATACAGTTTACCCACCATGAAAAAGTAGACTACACCACTGAGCGCGCATCCAGTAAAACAGGTGCTGGATCTAACAAAGACGTGTAAATACAAGAAGAAGGAAAAATCCGCACACTGTTGCTGCTCACCGATTTATTCAACACAACGGTTCGAAGCGTTGTGTTTAATAAATCGGTGAGCAGCAACAGTGTGCAGATTAAAAAAAAAAAAATATATATATATTTTTGTATATATATATATTGAGCAGGTGAGCAGCAACAGTGTGCAGATTAAAAAAAATATATATAAAAAATATATTTATATATATATATATATATATATATTTTTTTTTATATATATATATATATTTTAGGGGCTTTTATGCCTTTATTTGACAGGACAGTCGAAGATGGTTACAGGAAGCGAATGGGACAGAGAGACAGGGGAGGATTGGACTCGAACCGGGGTCCCCGAGGCTTGGCGTGCTGCGCCACAGCGCCCCCTGTGTGCGGATTTTTCCTTCTTCTCTTACACAATCCATGCATCCAGAGGCTACGCGAAATGTGTTGATAAATTTGTGACACTTGATGTGTGTTTCATGCATTGCCATTGGAGGGGATGCATAGTGTCACATTGTGTCACATTGACATTGTTAATGCACATATACACACATTTTTATGTACGTTAACATACATTTTTTACTCATGTCAATGTGTCTGTAATGTCTTCAAGAGTAAAAGAGTATGCCCATCCCACCTCTCTGAGGCTAGGTGCAGGACAAAGGCGTATCTGATAGTGGAAAGAGTAGAAGTAGAAGTGTCTTTATGAACCCATGTCTTGCCTATGACTAGAGGGTGGAGTCTTAAGGTGCCGGTATGCTTGCTGCAGGATACGCGAGCGCGTGCCCGATTCGTTCATGAACGCGTTAACATGCGTATTTAATGTCAATTTCGCGCACGTTGGATACGGCAGCCAAATGCGTGCGTCAGGTGCAATATCTTCAAACTCGCTGGGGGCGATCGTAAGAAAGACTGCGCAGTTCCACACGTGTGCTTGATATGAAAACGACAATGGCAGCAACTTTTAAGAGCGTCTCATTGAGTTTGTCCAAAATTTCAAACATTTGTGATCATACTTCCTTGTTGCACTTTGAAAAAGGAGCATGCACATACAGGAGTAGTAGCAGTATTCTTTCCTTGCTCAGGGAGTCCCTCTTTTTGTTTTGTTGTTTTCCTTGCCATCTGTGTTCCCAATTTCCACATCCCAATGTTGCGTGCTCTCTGCCCCCTGGATGATACCGCCAGTATTTTGCGTCTTGGTCAAGCAAGCATATGCTCTCGGTGACGCGCGTAATTTACAGCTCGCAGCAAGCATACCGGCACCTTTAGACTAAATTTGCTTTGGTGGTGGCATAAGGACGCACAAGGACAAACAAGACAAGCACACATCACAGTCAACACAATAAAGAATAAATATATATATATGTGTTTGTGTGTGCAGATAAAAGATAGATAGATAAAACATGTGGAATAAAATACAATCTCATTACTCAATTAAAATTAAGAGACTATTCAATTTTACCACATTACTTACTGCGTCTCTGGGTAATGATGCACCCTATCCACCTGACCTGCACTCACCGGAACAGAGACTATTTAAAATGACACCTCCTCCTACCCACATTAACATGCCTGATGAAGACCCTGTTGAGTCGAAACGTTGTACCTGAGTAAACGTGTCTGTAGTAGACATACCTCTATGTCTATGGTGTCTGTCATCATTCAATCATCCATGTGAGTTTCAGTGTTGAAATGGAGACCATCTATCACTAATGGTAACCTCCTATGCCACCCCTAATTTTTGTTCTCTTATTTTTTTTCTCTCTTTCTCTTTCTCTTTCTCTTTCTCTTTCTCTTTCTCTTTCTCTGTCTCTTTCTCTGTCTCTTTCTCTTTTTCTGTCTCTTTTTCTGTCTGTTTCTCTTTCTCTTTTTCTGTCTCTTTCTCTGTCTCTTCAGGTCTGATCAGCTATGACTAGCTCCTGACTGGATCCTGCTGGATCTCAGACCAGTTCCTCCTACTGCAGTTGGAGATCATATCATTCCACTCTCCCCAAAAAGGATTTACTCCGTGCCTCTTCACCCTTTCATCACCCCGGTCACCACCACTCACTCACTGACCGACTACCTTCAGTTTACCATGACGATGTCCCTGCCCCTGATTTGATTGACTGCTCAATTGGCCAATAGCAGCAGGCAGATCAGCTAGAATATAACCCCTCCTCCTCCCCTCTATGATATGAAGGACTGTAGTGCTAGTAGCTGGAACGATGGTCACAACAACAGCAGCAACAACCACAATCACCACGACAACAACCACCCCGCTGGAGTTCTAATCATGGCCGCCTCTGGAGGAGAGCTGGATAAAGCCACGGTGGTCGGCGTCGGCGGAGGGGGTCGTGGGGGTCAACAGGGGAGGTGCTCGCCTGCGGCGGCGGCGGCCCACCCGCCTGCTTCCAAATTGGGCCACAGGCGCAGTCACAGCTGGGCCCCCGTGCCTGTGCCTGGAAGTCCCACGACGTCGCCGCCCTGCTGTCCACAGCAGCGTAATGCAGCAGCCGGAGGAAGTAAACACAGGAGGAAGGGGTCGCTGGTGTCTCCCATAAGCCCCCCTGCTGGGCTGTTGGGGTGCTACCTCTGCAGGCCGAGGCAGTCTCCGCTGGCTAATACTAATAATAATAATACACCCGACGAACGCACGGATGTGCACAGTCCACAACAACAGAGACGTTCTAGCGCCACCTCTGGTGAGGAGGTGGAATCGCCTCTCGATGTGGGGCAAAGAAGAAGAAGGACGAGTAATGACTCGGAGCGGTCCGTCTCTCCAGCGGGGAGTCCCACCATGTACCGGCCGTCACCGCGGCCTCCTCTGCTCCTCGGCAGGTATCAACAAGAGTCCGGGGACTCGTCGCCCGAATGTGCCCGCCACCACGCGCACGACGCGTCTGCGTCTGGGCTGAGCGGCTCGGCCAACTCCCTGTGCCGCCTGCTGGGCAGTGAATCAGACGGACGTCCAGAGGAAGACGAGGATGAGGAGGAAGGGGGGAGGAAAGGGGTCATGGCCGCCGCCGCCGGTGGTGGTGGTGGTGGTGGGCGACTGGGCCTGAGGAGAAGCAGCCTGCCCGTGGCCGTGCTCCAACGGTCCCTGCGCCGCCCCGCGCTGTTCAACCTGGAGAGCAAGACCAACGTGCGCTGCGGCCACTGCCTGAAGAACGGCTACTCCAGCAGCCTGGAACGCCTGGACCGGCGCCGACCGCGACCCAAGTGCCTGGTGAAGGCCCAGAGCTCGTCCCTGATTGGAGGAGCCCGCAGTGGGGGGGTGGAGGATGGTGGCGGGGGTGTCGCGACGTCGTCGTCGGCGTCACTGTCGCTGTCGGACAGCGAGTTTGTGCGGCAGAAGCGCGAACGATCGACGGTGCTGGTGCGGAGGTACCAGAAGAACAACCAGAGCGTGCGGCGCATGGTGTGCCCCGGCGCCCGCGCCGTCGAGAGGATGCTGCTCGCGGGTCACATGTCCAAGATGGCGTGCGATGCCGTTGCTTGTGAACGCGCTTGCAAAAGCAGCAACAGCAGCAGCAGCAGAAGCAGCACCAGCACCAGCAGAGGGAAGAGGTTCTGGAACCTTCTGGAATGTTCTTCTGCAGAATGTTCTTCTGCGGAACGTGAGGCGGTTCTGCTGCACATTCATCTGCAGGTGTCCGAGGCGATTCTCAGCTATGTGGGGCGCAGGTTCTCAAAGGTAAGGGCAGTCTGGCTCTCCTCTTCTCACCCTGGTGCTACATGGAAAAGTAAAAAGCCTGCTTTGTTGAAGGAAGTGTGTGTGTGTGTGTGTGTGTGTGTGCGCGCGTGCGCGCATGTGTACGTACCATATGTGTGTGTGTGTTGGTGTACATGGTGCACATGTCTGTTTCTTTGTTTCTGTGTGTGTGTGTGTGAGTGTGTGTGTGTGTGTGTGTGTAGTGGTGTACATGGTACACATGTCTGCTTCTTTGTTTCTCGGTGTGTGTGTGCTCCTCCATGTGACTTGCACACATGTGCGATGATGGCTTTCGGGGTTTAACCCCTGAGGTCTGACAGCATGGAATTATAACACGTCCATAAATCAAGATTGGAATGTGTAAGGAGAAGGGGTAACACGGGGTTATCATATGGGGAAAAGAGTCTGGAAAAGAGAAGCACATGTACCGGTCTGTTGTTTTCCATTGGGAGATGAGAGGATAATAGGATTGAACTGACTGTAGTTAGGAAATCAGAATTTCCTGTCTTGGGTCAATAAATTGTAGCCCTAAGACCCCGTAATGGATGATGAATGTTACCAGGGCTCTACATTTAACTTTTTTTTCCTCACCAGCCAAAAAGGCTAGTAGATGTAAAAGAAAGAAACCGTTAAAATTAGGTCCCTGAGCTCACAATGAGCTTAAAATCATGATAGTAGCTTATTTACTCCGAGAGACAACGTCCAATTCAAACGTGCTGGGCAATTTTAGGTTTCAATAATATACAAAAAAACATTAGTAAAGTAAGTAAAAAAGCATTGAATTAAATGAAAAGATTAGTCGACTATGAAAATTCTTGTTGACTAATCAGCCAAAAAAAACACTCACTAATGGGTCCAAGACAGTGTCTGGTACAGTATATTGGTCTTTTCCATTAGACAAACTTAAATTTCACCAGCATTTGGTCGGTTGGCTGGTGTTAATTTAGAGCTCTGAATGTCACGTAGAATTTCATGTTGAAACGTATTGCCCCTTATGGTCCCAAAGTTAAGCATTCTGTGCTGCTCAAAATAATTCTAGAATGGTCCAGAGTCCTCACTCAGTCAATATGAACTGCACAGAAAAAATAAATACCCTTCAAGTACTTTGGAGCAAGCGATACACACTTCATCGACCAATCGGCAACTCTGCCTCAGGGGCACGGGAGGAAACGGTGTGTTTTGATTGGCTCTTGAACATTCTATCTTTTCCACTCAACGATCTTTTCCAATTATGAAGAAATATGCAATGCTCACAAACCCCTGATGGAAAAAAAACAAACATCAATAAACACATACTGTATTATGTGAGCTGTGAGCTATTTAGGAATTTTTTTGAAGCTTTTGAGTGGAAGTTTAGGTGCATTTAATCGCTTTTAAATGGAATATTTGTCTTTTCTGCTTGAACATTTGTTTCTCAATTATCAAAAAAAAGTAATGCACACAAACCCCTAATGGAAAACAAACACAAACACATTTAGAATCGATTACATTCTGGAATTTACACAGAGCCAGGGAGAGGGAAGTATTTTTTTAAAGGTTTTCCTCAATTATCAAGGAAAATGTTAACTAACACACAATAATCTGAATGGATTAGTATTATGTATTATGTAGTATAGTATTATGAACCAACTGTGAGTTGTTTTGGGACCGCATTCTGGAATGTAACGTTAGTACATGGAGTTATCGAGAGGAAGTTTAGGGCTCTGCTGAGGGCTATGAGCAGTGTTGCCAGATTGGGCAGATGCCCGCCCAATTGGGCTACTTGGGATGAGCGTCGGCGGATAACAACGGGAGAAATTGGCCATTTGGCGTTTTTTTAAGCCGTTTTGGGCCTATAGAAGTCAATGTAATTTGTTGAATTTGGGCGGAATTTAGCGCATTTTGGCGGTTTTTGAGAACCTTTTGGGCGGGATTTGGTCAGACACATCTGGCAACACTGGCTATGAGGCTCCCCATAGGGAATAGATGCTGGAATTGGAAATCTGCCCTTCTACTCGGCGGTTCAGTGAACTCTTGTACCGTAAACAAACACTCATGTTGTCCTTTCCTGCGGCGCTATTGCTTTGCGTGGGTCTCCCCGCTCTCCACTAATTTTGCTGTTATAGACTCAATTTTCCATCATTGCTCACACGCTGAAGTGTGTGTGTGTGTGTGTGTGTGTGTGTGTGTGTGTGTGTGTGTGTGTGTGTGTGTGTGTGTGTGTGCGTGTGTGTGTGTGTGTGTGTGTGTGTGTGTGTGTGTCTGTGTGTGTGTGTGTGTGTGTGTGTGTGTGTGTGTGTGTGTGAGAGAGAGAGAGACGCAGAAAGAGACACAGAGAGACAGAAACTCTGGACCGGTCAGGGAGAGTGTGTGTGTGTGTGTGCGCTGTGTATGTGTCTGTCTGTGTTTGACAGACAGGGTTGTTTATGAGTGTGTGTCGTCACCGCAGCCCGCTGCTATGGAAAGTTGATCAGTCTCTCTCGTCTTTGGTCTTTAGCGAAGCCATGAAACCAGCTGGCAGCACTGAGCGATGTCTCCAGAGTCTCGACTGCCTGTTCAAACCATTAAGTCTAAAGGGCTGTACACACATGTCGCTAGTTACTCGCTCAGCGAATGAAGTCAATAGAGTGTCGATGTGCTCCAGCGAGACTCGCAGGCGAGTAGGCGAGTACTGTACAAGTGATGCGATGTGAAAATATTTTATCTTCGAGCGAGGCGAGTAAGCGAGTAACCAATTGGAATTATTTTGGTCAAAATCGTAATCACTAGATTTTTTTGAAAATGAAACATAACCAAGAATTAATTATATACGGGTTGAGCAAAATAAAATTAATCGTAATAATTATGTAAAGGCTATAGCATGAAACGTTGGTGGACAGATTTCTGGCCAGAAACACCAGCCTGTCAGTATGTTCTGGCTTCAAGGACGCTCTCAAAGGTAGGTCACTATTGCCACGATTAAATCACGATTGAAGTCACGACTTCGATTTCACGATTTTATCACGATTTTCGATTATTTGCGATTAATTGTGCAGCCCAACCGTGGCGCTAACGGTAGAGCAGTCGTCCGCTCTGCAGCTGACCCGGGTTCGATTGTGGCCCGACTCCTTTGCCGACCCTTCCCCGACTCTCTCTCTCCACTCGCTAAGTTCCTGTCACTCCTTCACTGTCCTACTGTATCATAAAAATGAAGTCAAAAGACCAAAAAAAGTCAAACTTCACTGTTTATTTTAACATCCATGTGGGTCATTTCACGAGAAGCGAAACACAACACAAACAGTACAACGTTATCAAATGAGAGTCCTGTGCGTGTGGCACAGTTTTTGTTTTGCTTTGAGAGTGAAAACTGCTACACGGCTCTTCTGATAACACATCTCTGAGTCAGCAGCTGGCACTCCAAGGTGTAAGAGCCTTCCGTACGGTTTATCGCTAAAACATGAACTTCAAACGGGGCCCTGAGTAATATAAGTGCTCGCTCCAGTGCAGTGTTTCCCAACCTTTTCTGACTCGCGTACCCCTAAGCCTTATTGTTGTACCACGAGTACCCCCTATCACATGCTCTCTATATATTCCTTTATCCCAGTATGACTATACTCTATTCAATTGTCGTTATCACATTTTTCCGCGTACCCCCTGAGGTGTGCTCGCGTACCCCTAGTGGTACACGTACCCCTGGTTGGGAAACACTGCTTTAGTGTGCAAGACTGCTGTAGTCATCCTGTGGGCTGTGGAGGACCAAGCAAGAGTAAGACTTGCAGTAGAGGCAGAATCATCTCAGCTGAGTGTGTGTGTGTGTGTGTGTGTGTGTGTGTGTGTGTGTGTGTGTGTGTGTGTGTGTGTGTGTGTGTGTGTGTGTGTGTGTGTGTGTGTGTGTGTGAGTGAGAGGGAGAGAGAGTAGCAGAGGCTGTGCATGTGTGTGTGCATGCATGAGGGAGAATAGCAGAGGCTGTGTGTGAGCGTGTGTGTGTGCGCGTGTGTGTTCTTGTGTGTGCTTGTGTACACACGTGTGTGTGTGTGTGTGTGTGTGTGTGCGTGTGTGTGTGCGTGCGTGTGTGTGTGTGTGTGGACGAGGCAGTCTCTCCTGAGCGTTTCCTGTGGGTCTTGTGGAAACCGCTGGCTGCAGTCTGCACTCACTCACCATGGCCCCATAACCATGGCCCCCGTAACCATGGCCCCATAACCATGGCCCCGTAACCATGGCCCCATAACCATGGCCCCGTAACCATGGCCCCGTAACCATGGCCCCGTAACCAGACCCTCCACTGAATAGTGTTGGGATCGAGAGCAGGGAAAGCCTTCTCTTCTCTCCCTTAGTGTGTGTGTTGGCAAATCTGCTTGTGTGTGTGTGAGTATGTGTGTGTGTGAGAGAGAATATCTCCAAGTTAGCAAATCTGCTTATGTGTTTTCAAATCTGTCTTTCAATGAGAGAGGGAGCGAGGGAGCGAGAGAAAGTGTGTGTTTGTGTTTGCTGGCGTGACTGAGAGGTTTTTATGGGCGCTCTGAGACAATAGAGCTTTGCTTGGCTGCAGCTCATGTCTTGGTGTCATAAGGGGCCCATGGAAACGGCTTGTCATTAGAATACCTCTGAAAATTCTGGATCCAGAATGACCCTCTGCTGTAGTCTTGGTAACAGAAACTCAGAATTCAGTTAAAGCAGACTATGCTGTTAACGCTACCATTATCAGCTGAAGTGGGTAGGCACTGATTTCAAGTGGAATGTGCAGCAAAGCATCGTCGTACAAAAACAGATGTTGGCCCTTGGGGAAATACGAAGAGAGTGATGTTTCACTGGACAAATATATGGAGTGGAAAAAGAAAACATGTGATTTCTTTTCAAATATGGCCAAACCGTATCCAGCTGTGGCGGCATCTCCCTTTCATGCAGACTCTTTTGAATAACTACTAATAAGGATAACTTTTTTTGGATAGCTACTTTTTTCATATCGATAACAAACAATGCATAGACATGATGCTGACTCTACAAGGCTGTTGTCACTTGATTTTTTTGTTTTGTTCAGATTCCTTTCTCTGACCCATTTTTAATAATACATTTTATTTGGAAGCGCCTTCCTAAACACTCAAGGTTATTGTAACATTGTAGTTCAAGAGAACAAGCTAACTGGAACAGGTAGGTTTTCTTTTCAGAGTTGATATCATGAATGTCACCAGGAAGAGAGTTCCAAAGTTTGGGAGCAACTGAAAGCTCTACTGCCCATGGTACAGAGGCTTGCCAACTAGAAACCAGTCTCTTGACGGTCCTTATCAGCCTGTCTTTTCTCAGCTAAGATTAAAACGCAATTACGCAGAGATAAAAATGTGTGAATGAATGTGTGATAAAAGTCCACATTGCACTAGTCATCGCTGTCGCTCGCCCTGCAGTGTTTTGCCTCACCGTGACCTCTGTGTTGACAGACGTGTCTGTTTTGGTGACGAGAAGATATGTTTCCCAGAAAGAAAAACAAAACAAAACGAGCGAGCTTTCCTCCTCACAACCCCATAACATAGCTGTGGCTAAGAACACATGTTTTATAAGCTTCCATTTCACAGGTTGCACTGTACAAATTACAAGGTTCCTCAAAGCACCCTCGGTCTGCACTGTGGGGGAACCCCTTGATTCTCTGATGAACCCATACACAGGGTTCCCACTGGTGTTTGAATTCCTTGAAAATGCTTGAATTTCAATTAAGTGATTTCAAGGTTGTGAAAATGCTTGAATTTTAGGTGAAGTGCTTGAAAATGCTTGAAATTTCTGTCAAGTCAAACTCAGTAAGCCAAATAATAGAAATAAATTGTTCAGGTACATCAATTTTAGGGTGTCGAATGGTAAATCCCATCTGACATCTCACTACCTCAGAATTTCGATTAGAATGCAGGAAGTTGCTTCATAAAAACACAAAATTTCCTGGGGTAGGACCCCCACACCCCCTTCCCGCGACATGTTAAAGGTGCTGGAAAACTGAAAATTTGGTGCTTGAAGGTGCTTGAAAAGTGCTTGAATTTGTTCATGAAAAAGGTGTGGGAACCCTGCATATACAGTAGGTCCCTGATTGTAAAAAGACTAGTGTATTCCAGGTATTCCTGTAACCACAATGCGGCATTCGGAATATGAACCTGTTCGGAATCTATAATCCGTTTTTTAGTCATGATTACTGTTCGCATTGCCTTCTCTGCATTAGGGCCCGACCGATATGTTTTTTTCAGGGCCGATACAGATATTTATGGAAATGGGAGGCCGATAACCGATATGTGCAACCGATAAACAAATATTGTTCATAATAAAATGTTACGAAATATATTTTTTTATTATAGCCTCTATACACATATATTTAGTTATAACTAGAAAAGTGCTCCGAGATCACATACTATATTCCTGTCATAACCAGTGTTGGGCAAGTTACTTTGAAAAAGTAACTATTTACTAGTTACTAGTTACTTCTCCAAAAAAGTAACTGAGTTACTTCCTGGGTTACTCCGGTATCAAAGTAACTAGTTACCAGTAAAAGTAACTATTGCGTTACTCGCCCCCCGACCATGTTTCATAAACCACATAGAGAAGGACGGTAAAGACAGGTGACGTTACAAACAACAATTTATTGCAACATAATAAACCAAAGCCACTGGATGGACAAAATATATATTTTTTTTTTTTATAAAAGAAAATAACATATTATAATAGGCTTATTTAAATTCAACTGAAAATTTGCATGTTAAATCCAACTTTAAATTACTACTAAATGTAGTATTTACATTTTAATTATTACTAAATGCTACCCTTTCAAACAAGACTACGATTAGGCTACGTCATTTTGTAGTTCACAGAGTCGTGAAGCAGTAAAAGACGCGACCTGTGACGCGACCACAAAATGCGGAAGTAGCCACTTTGCGTCTTTGTCTCGAAGCGTGCGAGTTGAGTTTGTGTTGTTATCAGCGAACTATCAGCGAGCTATTTCATCGTGGTTAGTGAGAAGTTGAATCATGATGAAGTTCTGAGCATGTTATTTACCTATTCTGACTCTGAAGGACCGTTTTTATCTCACGAGGAGGATAATGATCGGACGAGCACTCTTTGTTTACCGCGGCGAAACTTCCGAAGGCAGTGATGCCGACATGCGAAGCAAGGATGTTCTCTAAGCACACACACACATTTAAACTCACTCGGTGACTTTATCCTATCTCAAGTGAGTCGGTGGTAGTGGCGAATGCAGTCGTAGTGTCCATACAGGTATTGGTGGAGGAATTAGGGGTGAGAGAAGTGGGTCTGGTAATGTTAGCTTGCGCTCCCTCCATTCAGCCCCCGGTGATGCAGGTAGCCACCTATCCCGGACGCAAACGCAATAATCCTGGGATCAGACAAACACTGTTCACCAAGCAGCACACACACACTCATTCTGTCCCTCTTTCTGACTTCTACTGGGTGAATGGCAGCGGCGAACGTGGCCATATGACCTTATGGAGAGGTTTTGGTAATAGAACGCACGGTGACGACGCATAGGCTACCCTGTAACGTGCAGTAACGGAGTGTATAAAATTGTAACGGCGTTATACTGACAGTAAGAATAATTAGTTAGATTACCCGTTACTGAAAAATGTAACGGCGTTAGTAACGCCGTTTATTTAAACGCCGTTATTCCCAACACTGGTCAGAACGTTCAAAATGACACACTCATGTCAGTTCAGTCATTTGCAAAATCTACCTGCTTTGAAAACTTGTGATCACACGCTGATAGGACTGTAGCCTAATTAATGAAGGGAATGTAATGATTTTGACCAACAGAACTGAAACAACTACAGAAGGGTAAGGCCTTTCTTGCCTACGCTATGCATCATTCTCATGGGCCACTGGTTATTCTTGGCGCTGTCGGTTGAAGCGACATTTGCTTCCCCGCATTCCTCAAATTACTCTTCACCATTTCTATCTCGCAACTGGGCTTGGTTTTAAATTTAGTGAAGGGGGTGTTTGACCAGCATTGTGAACTTACACAGCCACAAATTCCATATTTTTGGCGATGGTACCCAATTAATTCGACATTGTCAACCAAAATGATCTGCGGTGGTCACTGTCCATCTCGCAACAATTCGCTTCCACTTCACACATATTTTAGGCAGCGGTAATTCATTTTACATGATTGTTTGTTAACTTCAACGAGGGTGTAGCCTAGGGCTAGGCTGCCTGCTGACGAGCAACTTTTTAGGTTGATAGCACTGGTGTGGGAGCTGGCGTCAAAGGAGACAGTCCCACCCTGTTCCTTACTGTTTAGAATGGCGCAGGCTCACCCGTGTGGAATATATGCCGGTGCTCGACCATTATGCATGCTGTCGGGCTTTCTGATCCCTGTCCATCTCGCAAACAACTTGGGGTTATCTTTAAATGTAGCGAAGGGGATGTAATGAATTTTACCAGCACTGTGAACGTAGGTCTAGAGTCATAAATTATTTTGGCAACGGTATCTTAATTAATTCGACAGGATTGTGAACCTAAGTCACAGTCCACAACAACATTGTGAACTTACACGATCACTTCCATGTTTTTTGACAACGTAATTAATTCGACAGCATTGTGAACCTAAACGATCTGCGGGGATGGTCACTGTCCTTCTCGCACCAGCAATGGTAACATAGCCTAGGTCACACATAACAAATTGAATATTTTTGGTAGCGGTGGTAATTCATTTGACAGGACTGGTTACTGCCTGCGGATGAAGGCTGCCTGCAGATGAACAACTTTTTAGTTGAAATGCACTTGGTGTTGGAGCTGGCGGCGAAGGAGAGAGTCTCTCCCTGTTCCTTGCTGAGACACGCGCAGGCACGCCTCTGCTCAGTGCTCACCGTGCGCACCTTGTGGCAGGCAGTGGAATAGCAGCGAACTAACAAACAAACACAGACAACAAACACAGAACACACACAAACCCAGGCGATCACATAACCTCCTGGCGGAGGTAATAATGAACTCTCATGGACAGTGGGGAGAGCAGAATAGAAGATAAATTCAGAACAAAACAGCGGCAAAATGGGCTGTGAAAGTTAACTTATCGGTGGAAATTTATTGAAAGTATGGCCGATACAGATATCCCCAAAATGCTAAATATCGGCCCGATATATCGGCCGGGCCTTACTCTGCATAGGGGCATGACATCGCCTTTCTCTTTCATGTTCTGCCACAAATCAGGACCCCGTTTCTCGAAAGCATGGTTGCTAACCGTTTAGCAACTTCGTCTCCCATTTTCCAATCATTTCCAATAGGAAATAGTAGCAGTGCAACCAAGTCAGTAGCTAACTTAAGTTAGCAAGGAGGCTGTCGAGAATCGCACTCCAGCTGAGGGTTCTTTGAGGGTCCTTCACATGTGTACAGTGTAGTCCAGGGGTGGGGAACCTTTTTCATCTGAAGGGCCACTTCAATTTCATCCGTAAGGGCCGTAAAAGTCCTCCGAGGGCCGTATCATGAACACAAATCAGGATTTCCCCCCTGCACTTTAGGCCTATATTGAAGGCAGCCACCTTTACAACTGACCCCACGTTCTCTAGGTCCTCTGAATATAACTTATGTTGTTTTGCAAATGTGTTTTCTAAGAGTCCTTAACAAAATATTTCATGTGAAGCTGCATAATATTAAAATTA
>NC_085873.1:48084553-48087053 GCF_034702125.1 Engraulis encrasicolus | reverse complement strand
AAAATTGATGAGAATGCAGGAAATTGCATCTTTAAAACACAAAATTTTCTGGGGGAGGACCCCCACACCCCCTTCCCACGACCTGTTAAAAGGTGCTGGGAAACTGAAAATTTGGTGCTTGAAGGTGCTTGAAAAGTGCTTGAATTTGTTCATGAAAAAGGTATGGGAACCCTGTGTTATCTCAGTGGTTTGCAGAGGCCCTCCTTAAACACACTCACCACTTACTCCTCTGGTTGACCTCCGGCTTCCTCGGGTAGCTGGAACTGATAACTGGTAGAACTGACAGAACTGATGATAACGTAACAGCCGAGAGATCGCTATAGACAGGGCTGTGTGGCTGAATATACAGCAAGCAATGGAGTTAGTCTATATTTGAGGTGGTGTGGCCTCAGCCTGCGAAATACGTACTGTTATGATGCGTCAATATTTAAAAATATATATATATATATTTTTAGGGCTTTTTGCCTTTATTTTTGACCGGACAGTGAAGGAGAGACAGGAAATGAGTGGGGAGAGAGAGATGGGGAAGGAAAGGCAAACGACCCGGCCCGGAACCGAACCCCGGTCGCCGGCGTAGTAACCCAGTGCCCTACCGTTAGGCCACAGTAGGGGCCGAGAAGTAACGCATCTCTTTTAATGCAGGTCACATGCAGGTCAGCCATTTTAGAAAAGTCCTTTTCCTTTCCTTCTGGCAAGAAGGTGGGAGGATTAAGACCTCATAACAAAGAGAAAAAGACGCACATCCGCCTCAAACAAGTTTTGGGTGCAGGACTTGCAAAGTCACATGAAAAAAGAAGAGCAGGTTGCCCGAAACGTCACATTAAAATAACAGAACCGGGGGGGGTGCTGTGGCGCAGCGCGCTAAGCCCCCCACATTTGGGCTTGCATGCCCACGGGGACACCGGTTCGAGTCCGGCCGGGGTCATTTCCCGATCCCACCCTGTCTCTCTGTCCCACTCGCTTCCTGCCACCATCTCAAACTGTCCTATCAAATAAAGGCATAAAAGCCTAAAAATGTATTTAAAAAAAAAAAAAAAATGGAAAAAAATAACAGAAACGGGAGCTTGGTGTGCGGACTTTATTTTTATTTTTTCTCAGGATTAAGACATCACCAGCCTGCTGCCCTAGCTTTGTTTGGCGCAATCCTCCTGAACCCTCGTGGAAAAGAACAATGGCTGCTGTGTGCCACCCTCAGGCCACGCTGGTGTTGTTCTTGGCACTGTTGGTTTGTGACGTGACTTGTGTGTGTCTGGTTGTGTTGCGCACACATACACTTGCGTACTGTAGGCTTGGGTGCAGTATGCACTGTCATGTAAACATGACCCCCCAAAGACACACACATGTACGCGCGCGCGCACACACGCACACACATGCACACGCAAGCGCACACACGCAAGCGCGCACACACACACACACACGCAAGCACACACACACACACACACACACATGTACGCGCGCGCATGCAAGCACACACGCACACGCAAGCACACACACACGCAAGCACACACACACAAGCACACACACACACACACACACACACACACACACACACACACACACACACACACACACACACACACACACACACACACAGACACACACCACACCACACACTGACACACACACCACACCACACGCACACACACACACACACACACACACACACACACACACACACACACACACACACACACACACACACACACACACACACACACACACACACACACACACACACACACACACACAACCAACGCACACACACAGACACAGACAGTGACTTGTGTCTAGCTGATGCCTATTTTTATGCACATCGATTTACACTGGCATCCCACACAGCAAGTCGGCATGCTCTAAAACAGTGGTTCTCAAACTGTGGTACGTGTACCACTGGCGGTACTTGAGACATCTCTGGTGGTACTTGGAAGAATACATTTGTTGTGCTTTGATTTGAAGGCTGATCAAGTTGTTGCAGTCAAAAATGTCTCTTTGATCTCACATTCTGTAATATTGAACTGTATGAATCTGAAAACATAATGCAGAATAATACTAGGCAAGTAAGACATATAAAAAACAAACTTGCACTGAATGTGACCGTAGCTGTTGATGCCGTTATGAACCTCTCCTGTATTGACTGACAAACGTTTGCTGCGATATTCTAATATTGGTTGTCAAGGTGGTACTCGGAGGTTCTCGGGTGGTACTTCACACAAAACGTTTGAGAACCACTGCTCTAAAAAAAACACTTGCTTTAAGGACCGTACACACATGTCGCTACTAGTTACTCGCTCAGCGAATGAGGTCAATAGAATGTCGATGTGTTCCAGCGAGACTAGCAGGCGAGTAGGCGAGTACTGTACAAGCGATGCGATGTGGGCGATGTGTGAAAATATTTTATCTTCGAGCGAGGCGAGTAAGCGAGTAACCAATTGGAATGCAGAGTTCGGTACTTCTCTCCTGTTCATTGGCAGTTAAAGACGCGGGAACTTTCAGCGAACGT
>NC_085873.1:48074553-48079553 GCF_034702125.1 Engraulis encrasicolus | reverse complement strand
GCTTTGGTGGTGGAATCAGTTGCATAGTGTGTTTATGATTGCTGGAGGGGTCATTCCACGTCAAATTTCTGAATTCCCTTGCGTGAATGAATTCCCCTTCCCTGCTTGACCATCTGCAGTTTGGCTTAGGAAAATCCAGGAGGTTCACACACACGCTTCCCAATAGAGGGGCCCAATTTTGGCCCCGGCCGTGGCCTAACGGTAGGGCACTGGGTTACTACGCTGGCGACCTGGGTTTGATTTTTTGGAATATTCAGTAAAAAAACTTAAGTGCTGAATTTGATTCATGACTCATCCTTTTTTTGCATTAAACAACTGAAAGTAACTAGTAACTTTTACTCTCAAATTACATTGTAAATGAAGTAATTTGTACTTTTACTTGAGTACATTTATAGATGGGTAATTGTACTTTTACTCTGAGTACAATTTAAGCAAAGTAAAGGTACTTTTACTCAATTACATTTGTTCTGTACTCTTTCCACCTCAGGGCCACACACAACCCCATATTATTTTGTTCCCTGTCCCCTGTGTGTGGAAATCAGTGTACCTTGTCCCCGCCAGCCTGCCTCTGTGTTTACTAAAACAAACTCAGGAAAACTTCAAAACAGCAGCGAGTGCTTTTTTATTTGGTCCCGTCCCACTCCCAGCAACTGCCTCCCGTTACGTATCTGGTGAAATCTGTCAGGGTGTGACTGCAGCACTTGAAAGGCTTAGTGCGCCTTGTAGTTGGCATGGTTCATTGGGTTAAGCGCAGGGGTGGAGAACCTAGGTCTCGAGGGCTCGAGGCTTTATGGCCCTTGAGGCCATTTTATCCGGCCCCCGATGCAATTTTAATGTTCTGCAGCTTCACATGAAATATTACATGTTTTGTAATGGAATCTTAGAAAATACATTTGCAATACAATTAAGCTATATTCAGGGGACCCAGAGAGACGGAAATCCTGGTTTGTGTTCACAGTACGGCCCTCAAAGTACTTTTATGGCCCTCGGATGAATTTGAAGTGGCCCCTCGAATGAAAGCGGTTCCCCACCACTCGGTTAAGGACCCCTCGCCCCCACCAGTTGGCCTATGTGTGATTGGAGATAATATTCTGTTATTTCCTCTGCAGATCGTTACACCGCATGGCATGTTAAAGCCCAACTGGGAAACTCCAACTCCCATTGTCATTGTGACACAGCACTACTCCACAGTACACAAGTGTTCACCGCACACTACACACAACGAAATTGCATTTATGCCTCAGCCGTGCAAGGGGGCAGCCCCCAATGGCGCCCCAAGGGAGCAGTGCGGCGGGACGGTACCATGCTCAGGGTACCTCAGTCATGGAGGAGGATGGGGGAGAGCACTGGTTAATTACTCCCCCCCCACCCCACCCGCCAAGGATCCAAGTGTGACGCCCTAACCGGCGCTTACCATGTTATATTTTTAGAGGCTTTCTTGTGCCTGTATTGAGACAGGACTGTGAGCGAGTGCACAGATTGGGAGTGGGAAAGAGAGCTATGGCAGCGGTTCCCAAACTTTTCTCCCTGCGCACCCCCTTTTACATTTCAGTGTGGTTTGCGCACCCCCTAAGCGAATGTTGCACAACCGCACATTTTGAGCAAACCTCATTTCCAATAGACATGACGTTTTTTCTGCCATCATTACAATGGAACTTGTTGCATGACAAGTCTAGGAGTTTACATTTAAGATGAATCCTTCCAGCATACAGTACAATTCACCAAACAACATGTAATGTTCATTAATTCTTTAAAAACACACATCTCAGCCAGTACTCTATTCAGCTTGCGCACCCCCTTGTGGCAAGCTGCGCACCCCCAGGGGTGCACGCACCCCAGTTTGGGAAACCCTGAGCTATGGGATTACCCAGACTCAAACCTGGGTCCCCATTAGGGGTGGGTATTTGGCGAAGGGTTTATTATTCTGTTTTTTATATAGATAAATATATTTCGGGATTTTTTTTTTCAGACAGGACAGTGGGAGATGACAGGAAACAAGTTGGGAGAGAGAGACGGGGAAGGATCCGGAAATGACCCGGGGCGGGAATCGAACCCAGGGTCGCCTGCGTAGCAGTCCAATGCCGCTAGGGCCACGACACTGCCATTGTTGTTTTATTTAATCACGCTGTAACTTACTTCTTAGCCAAGAGTTAAGCTTAATGCAGCAGGCTTCTTAATTTCCTTCTTTTTTTGGCTACTATTTGGGAGTTGCCTGGATGAACCTTTGTGTTTATTTAATATGCACTGACCTGACCCACATTCATCACAGAGCACCCACCACACTGTGGTGATTACTGTGACTATTTGGGCTAATATGAGCCATTTGAGGAGCATCTTTTGTAATAATGAGAGCAATAGAGGTGAGTTTTGGTGTCGTGCAGGCGGAGCATGAGCCAGATGGCCTGCGGTTTTTAAGCTCATCTACTCCATTGCTGATGATGGTTACGCCACATGCAGTAGTGTAGTCTACGTAGAATGCGGGTATACGGAGTATACCCACTTCTACATTTCAGGGATTTCAGTATACCCACTTAAAATTGACTGATCCATTGTTTTGAATAGCAGATACAGTATACCCACTTCAAAAAATCTCAAATATACAGTATACACACCATAAAAAAGTACACTACACCACTGGCCACATGGCATGTTTAGGAGAAGAAATGATGTGCTTTTTTAAGCAATTTTTTTCTTGTTAACTCATGAAATGTAATTTGTGTTTTTTCCAAAACCAGTGGTGGGTAAATGAACCTCTGTCTCCAGGGCTGTTTACGGCCCTGGAGGCCATCTTGTCCGGCCCCCAAAATAATGTTTATGTCATGCAGTTTCACATGAAATCTGTTTTGTAAAGAAATACAATACAATTGCGTTACATTTAGCAGAAATGTACCGTGTATACATTTATTTCTATATACTGTAGTAGCGGACCTTGTAAAGGTGGGATCTGTTTATGACGGTTACGCCACATAGTAAGTTATTTTTTCTGAGCAAAAATTGTGTGCTTTCTTAACTTATTATTATTATTATCTTGCTTAACATACTATATGTTCGTTTTTGTACTAAGCTAATGTTTGGTTTTTGATGTTGTTTTGACAAAGTTTTCGGTGAGAGCTCGCACACCTCGAATGTTTCTTTTTTAGCAGCTTTTCAAAGTACTCCAGTCTTCATTTAACTCAAGGAAGAGCGCGACACTGCTTCTTCACAGTTCATCACTTTTTCTTTTTTCTTTGGTGCTGACGTTTCGGCTCTAGGCCTTCATCAGAGTGGTTTTTGATGTTGGGCAGAGCAAGCTAGCGTAGCGAGGTAGAGCTGCTGAACTCTGGCCGAAACTGCAGCACCATGACTACAGCACTCCCCAGTGACTAGCATGGGAAAGTAGCAAAGGGTGTGTGTGTGTGTGTACATACGTGTGTGTGTACAGTGTTAATTTTGTTGACTAGACTAAGACTAAATATATTAGTCGACTAACCTTTTGAGAGTTTAATCGACTAAATTCTGACTAACGAAAATGATCTGTGAAAGACTAAAACGAGACTAAAATGTTGAGGACTTTAAGTCGACTAAATAATGACTAAACAAAAATTATTTGTGAAAGACTAAAAGTGACTAAGACTAAGAACTAACTTTTAGTCGACTAAATTCTGACTAACAAAAATGATTTGTGAAATACTAAAAACGACCAAGACGTAGACTTTTTTGGGGGGCTCAGACATAAATTGGTACAACCTATAAATTAATTGTTAATTGGTAATTAACCTTTAAAGGGACACTATGGGATTTAAAAAATGATTAATTACAGCTGAATCCATCCACCGATTTTACTTTTAGCAGACTGACCCTAACGAATATTGGGGGAGAAGCTTCTCTAACAAAACAAAAATCCCTTTACGAATACGTAGCACCAGCGACATATTCACATTTGTATGCACTATTGACTGCTTTACCAGAATGGCAATAACCAAGTCTCTATTACTAAAGGCCTTGTGTTTTATTGTGTTGTGACTTAAACTAAAGACTAAAATGTTTAGACTAAAACTAGACAAAAATGTTGAGGACTTTTAGTCGACTAAATAATGACTAAACAAAAATTATTTGTGAAAGACTAAAACTAGACAAAAATGTTGAGGAATTTCAGTCGACTAAATAATAACTAAACAAAAATGATTTTTGAAAGACTATAAGCGACGAAGACTAAGAATGGACTTTGACACAAGACTAAGACTAAGACTAGATAAAAAAATGGATGACAAAATTAACACTGGTGTGTACAGTATGTGTGTTTGTACGTGTGTGTGTACGTGTGTGTACGTGTGTGTACGTGTGTGTACGTGTGTACGTGTGTGTATGGGTGTGTTTGTGTGCACGCGTGTGCACGTGTGTGTGTGGGCGCACATGCACGTGTGTATGTGCGTGTGTGCGCCTAGTGCACGTGTGTGTGTACATGTGTGTGCATGAGCATGCATGTATGTGTGTGTGCGTGTGCGTGTATATGGTCTCTAGACTGGGAGGTACGGCTGTGACTGTGTGCTCTTGAACTTCATATTAGTGTGTGTGTGCATGTTTTAGTGATTTTGTGTGTGTTCTTTGTCTGTGCGTGTGTGTCTGTGTGTGTGTGTGCAGAGGTCTGTTTAGGCAGTGGCTAGTAATAGACTCGTTGTATGGGAGTGTGCATCTCTGTGTGTGAATGTGTGTGTGGGGGGCCTTTGCATAGAAAATGCATCATGAGGTTCACAGGGAAAAGCTGTGCGTGGGTCGTGACCCCCTGACCTCTACAACTAACCCTGAACTCTCGATGACACCCCACCGCGCTCGATGCCAGCGTTGTGCCAGAGTTTTACAAAACCCCTTTTGTCACCCAAAACACACCCCATTGTCAACACACAATGACGCTGCCCTGTTAACACACACACACACACACACACACACACACACACACACACACACACACACACACACACACACACACACACACACACACACACACACACACACACACACAC
>NC_085873.1:48069553-48072053 GCF_034702125.1 Engraulis encrasicolus | reverse complement strand
CCAGTGGGCCCTGCACCCTCGTGGGCCCCTATTGGCCATCTGGCATAGCGGGCATTTCCCAGTGGGCCCTGCACCCTCGTGGGCCCCTATTGGCCATCTGGCATACCGGGCATTTCCCAGTGGGCCCTGCACCCTCGTGGGCCCCTATTGGCCATCTGGCATAGCGGGCATTTCCCAGTGGGCCCTGCACCCTCGTGGGCCCCTATTTAACAGGGCAGTCATGGGTGAGCGGTTAGGTTATCAGACTTGCATCCCAGAGGTTGCCGGTTCTACTCCCGACCCGCCAGGTTGGTGGGGGGAGTAATCAACCAGTGCTCTCCCCCATCCTCCTCCATGACTGAGGTACCCTGAGCATGGTACCGTCCCACCGCACTGCTCCCCATGGGGCGCCACTGAGGGCTGCCCCCTTGCACGGGTGAGGCATAAATGCAATTTCGTTGTGTGCAGTGTTCACTTGTGTGCTGTGGAGTGCTGTGTCACAATGACAATGGGAGTTGGAGTTTCCCAATTGGCTTTCACTTTTTTTTTTTTCAGAAATTTAGAAAGTTTTTTTTAATTTTTTTTTTACATTTTTGAAAATAGCGGTCCACAAAGGTGAGGGGCCAACTGGTGAGTCAGTTCTGCGACGCTAATTATGAGGGGGGCCCCTTTAAGCCAGTAGTGCCCGGGCCCTATTCCCCCCCCCATTTCAGCCCTGTGTATTTTCAGTTTAGAGCTCAGAGACTGGGAGATGGGGTAGTTTGTTACACAAGGCGGGGTGTGGGCCAGAAATTATGAAATGATGAAAGATGGGTTGACCCTGTCAGATTAAAAGGCATACTTTTGCAAGATACAAGATACAATATATTTTATTGTCATGTGTATATATATGAAACATATATATACAATGAAAAGCTTCCCTGCTCTGGTAGTCCCAAAAAAGGTCAAAAAGAATGTTAAAAAAGGCAAAAAAAAAAGTAGGAAAAAATATATATATTTAAAAAGTTGAAAAAGTTGAAAGCTGCAAAAAATAAATAAAAAATTGGCAGGTTGGAGAAAGGGGAGATGTGATGAGTGAATTCCTTCCTATGTCTGTGTTTTTGAATTCAACAGTCTGATACACTGAGGGAAGAAGCTGTCCCTGAGTCGGCTGGTGTGAGCACGTAAGCACCTGTATCTCCGGGCAGATGGTAGAAGGGTGAAGTGCACTTTTGCATGACTGGAAAAAAACCTCTAACTGATTACTAATAACCTGAGTCACAAACCAGTTTAGTTGCCGTCTTGGCTAGCCCTGCATGTAGCTTAGCTCTGTGAGACTATTGACATTGACACTGACATGTGGACTCAGGCCAACATGCCTGTATGTGAGACAATGAATGAGAGTTATGCAATGTCTGTTTCCTTTCCTTCTTTTTATCTGTTGTTCTGTTTTTTTTTCCTTTTTTTTTTTTTACTGTGCTGTGATGTTTCCTAGTGTGATATGTATGGATCCCCTGGTCTAAAATGAAGAAAGAATTAAATATTTATTAGGGATTCACCGATACCGATACTGGTATCGGTATCGGCACCCGATACTGCTCATTATACTCGTACTCGTACTCGTACTCGTCAAGCACTTGCCGATACCAGGAACGATACTGCTAATACACAAAACAATGCAATCTACATGGAAATGGACAATAAAAACATCACAGGTGGAAAAAAACAAGGCCATGCATTTATTTTCATTGTATTTTGGTGGTAAAAGGTATCGGTATCGGTACTCGGTATCGGCAAGTACACACATTAATGTACTCATACTTGTATCAGTTTTCAAAAAAGTGGTATCGGTGTATCCCTAATATTTATAGACGATGTCCACTGACCTGCACTGCATGCAGAACACTTTCTGACCGATAGTCTGTGCATGAGACTAAAAAAAGAAACGGGTCTTTTTTCAGAATTGCAAAACAGTATTGGTGGTGGAACCAAGGGCAGGGTTATGACCACATTTTGATGATGTCACTTCACAAGGGCATTGAGGCCGCATCATGTGGAGTTTACCTCATGTGTAATGTGAAGTCAGACGAGGTGTGTTGTGTCAGGTTTGATCTTGGCTCCCCCCTAGTGGCCATATCTGATCACTACATGTCTCTATGACCTGTACTTCTTGTGCATCTGGTACACACACACTACACACACACTACACACACACACACACACACACACACACACACACACACACACACACACACACACACACACACACACACACACACACACACACACACACACACACACACTACACACTAGTTGACATCTGGATACGGGTCGCCACATGGTCTTTTACCAGCCAATACACACACACTACACACACACAGACCACACTCCACACACACACACCACACCACACACACCACACACCACACACACACTCCACACACACACACACACACACACACACACACATATACATATATGCACACTACACACTAGCTGACATCTGGATACGGGTCGGATGCCTGTGTGCTGATGCAACCAA
>NC_085873.1:48064553-48067053 GCF_034702125.1 Engraulis encrasicolus | reverse complement strand
AATAATTGGAAACCACTGTAATCCATTTTGAACACCATGAGCACTGGTCACATTCAGAGGCTTCGTAGTGGGAGAAGAGCAACATGCTGAGTGACCTTCTGCGTTGTACAGACATTACACTACAATACCCAGTAGGGGGCAGTGGTGCTTCTGCTTGTATCCATGACATGAAATTGCCAGAGTAGAGGGGGCCACAGGGAGCTGCTCATTGAAACTGTGCTGTCTATTGCCACATTCGATCTTTTCATGAATATTTACTGAATAATAAACAAGTATAATATAAGCAACCAATCCATAATTTACTGATTGATCAATTGATTGGTTGGTACACTACAGCCACCCCCCCGCACCATCTCTTTTTCTTGTTTAAGCTCTTGCATGAACACATGGACGCACACACACACACACACACACACACACACACACACACACACACACACACACACACACACACACACACACACACACACACACACACACACACACACACACGTGCGCGCATAGACACACAAATACATGCATACACACACACGCACACACGCACACACACACACACACACACACACACACACACACACACACACACACACACACACACACGTAAATACACACCCTGCCTGTTTGAGTTGAGCTGAGCGGTAAGTACTCATGATATCCATATGAAAGGTGTGTCAGGTGCAAGCAGACAGACTGGGCTCCCTCAGCTCCCTATTCACACCAGCCACTTTGATGTGTGTGTGTGTGTGTGTGTGTGTGTGTGTGTGTGTGTGTGTGTGCGTGCGTGCGTGCGTGCGTGCGTGCGTGCGTGCGTAGTATTAGTGAGGGAACAAAAACGCTTATTATTCTATTTTCTGGCTGGATTAGCTTCCGTCATGTTTGTGTTGGTTCAGGCTGACTCCAGTGGTCAGGCAATGTGCTCACCATTGTCTATGCAGAATCAAAAGAGGAGCTCCTTTTTCCGAAACGCAATGTATCCATTTTCAAAAATATCTATTTGACATCCATTGACTCTGAAGAAGACGTGTGAACGTCGAAACGTTAGTCTTGGCGCTTGCCCAATTTCCACATCTGAAGATGCTCCGGTGATTCCTTTCTTCCCCTGCCTTTACCAAGTCCTTCCAGAGACGCACCAGATTGTGAAGTGCAGGAGCGCGGAGGATATCACTCTTTGCTACAAAAATATCCATATTCATTTTCTTTTCCTCAGTTAAGTTAATGTCAGTAAAATCAGTATTTTGATATTTCGATGATATTGAAATATAAAATGGTGTTAACCCATTTTCAGTTGTCATGATTCTGTCTTACAATAAGATTTATGACGTTTGTATTTAAGTGGGTTTCATTACGTTTTTCGAAAATGACTCTTTAAATGTGTGGCGGGCCCAGAGGTGAGTGATGAAGTGGCCGTTTGTATCAGTACATTGAGTTCAGATGCAAAACCCCCTAAGTGCCTTTTCAGAAAATAATCTTAATTCATTTTATTCAATACAAAGCTATCAAAATTGCATATTTTTTCATTTTATTTATGTAATATAACTATTTATATGTATTATCAAGTACATAAATGTAAACCAAACCAACAACGGGGTTCTCTAAAAATATAGTTAGGAGTTAGAGGGTTTTGCATCTGAACTCTTCATTTCTATTTTTTGGGCGTGTGCTTGTTGTACTTGTGTGTGTGCTTGTTGTATTTCTACTTTCTGTGTGTGACCTGATTTTGTGTGACTAAATCCACCTTGTGGGATTATTGACGCACACACTGCGTGTGTGCGTGTGCGCGTGCGCGCGTGCGTTCGTGTGTGTAAGAGAGAGTGATGATGAGATCCTTCATTATGTGCCTCCTCATCCCACCTCCAATGTGAAGCTGCTTTAAGCCGTTCCCGTGGAAACTGTTTCCTCAACAGGTTGTTGTCATGGCCATTGTGTGGTCTCTGGGTACGTGTGTGTGCGTGTGTGTGTTTGGAGGGCTCCTTGTGTGTGTGTGTTTGTACGGCTCATTGTGTGTGTGTGTGTGTGTGTGTGTGTGTGTGTGTGTGTGTGTGTGTGTGCGTGTGTGTGTGTGCGTGTGCGTGTGTGTGTGTGTGTGTGTGTGTGTGTTTGAGAAGGGGTTATTGTGTGTGTGTGTTTGTGTTTGTACGGCTCATTGTGTGTGTGTGTGTGTGTGTGTGTGTGTGTGTGTGTGTGTGTGTGTGTGTGTGTGTGTGTGTGTGTTTGGACGGCTCATTGTGTGCGTGTGTGTGTGTGTATGTTTGTGTCTGTGTGGAGGGCTCATTGTGGGGTCTTTGTGTGTGTGTGTGTGTGTGTGTGTCACCACCCACTACTAATGAGGTAATCTAAATACAGGCTTAATAATGATGATGAGCCCGCATGGTTCACTACATTAACACTTGTTTTAACCCATTAAGACTTGCCGGGTCAAACTTGTCAACAGCGTTCGGTTCACTAGCGCGTCAAGTGCCAGCAAAGAAATAAAGGCTGGTACAGATCTAAAAAAGTACTG
>NC_085873.1:48044553-48057053 GCF_034702125.1 Engraulis encrasicolus | reverse complement strand
CTCTCGCTCTCTCGCTCTCACTCTCTCACTCTCACCCGCTCGCTCGCTCGCTCGCTCACTCTCTCACTCACTCACTCACTCACTCACTCACTCACTCACTCACTCACTCACTCACTCACTCACTCACTCACTCACTCACTCACTCACTCACTCACTCACTCACTCACTCGCAGGAACACACACACACTCACAGGAACACACACACACACACAGGAACACACAATGAAATGTACACATGTGGGTGCTCACAATCAAGCATGCATTCAATCACTTCTACAGATAAAAAGCTTAAAAGTGCAAAAGTATCCCAGTTTGACACCAAAACCAAAAGGATGATGATGGTGAAAGACGTCAGCATTCAGCAAGAACACATTATTTATTTAATTATGATTGTTTGTGTTGAGTTTGTGTCAAGAGAGATAAGTTTGCTATACCAAACCCCCAGAGCCCCCTCTTCTGTTGAGGGACCAAAGAAAACAATTATGTTTTGTCGCCTACTTTGTGTCTTATTCAAATGTATACGACTCCATGATACTTCAAATTGACCAATAAGCTGTGAAAATTAATTGGAAAGTTACATGCTTCCTTAGGTCAATGGAAGTTCTGGATTTAAACAGACACAGACTCATAATTGCTGGCTGAAGAAAACATGCAGTAGTCATTAATTAAATGCTTTTCTTAAGGTAATAGCGTTTCGTTATGTTCATAGTAGTAGTAGAGTAACTTTATTGATCCCCAGGGGGAAATTCAGGTATCCAGTAGCTTACATAAATACACAAATACACAAAAGCCCACATGGACATTTCAAGACAAAAATAAACACAGGAATAGTCATCAGGGTGGGGAAAATAAAATAAAATAATAGAGATAATAAATGTAGAAAAGGTAATTGTGCAAAAAGACATTCTGTGAGTTGGGATAGACCAATGCAGAAAAACATACTCTGTCAGTTAAGGTAGACAACAAGTGTATGATATAATATATCATGTAGAAGTAGGCAGTGTACAGAGTATGATAGGGGTTAAAAATTCTTACAATGTCACAGTAAAGTACAGGTAAGTGTATTAGGCAAGCACACACACACACACACACACACACACACACACACACACACACACACACACACACACACACACACACACACACACACACACACACACACACACACACACACACACACACACACATTGCTGTTAACTTACTGTCAGTGCCGTCATACAGTAAACCAGACTCATAAAGTTCACCAGTCAAAAGTGTTTTTGCATTGAGACATCATTGAGCAGGTGCATAGACACAGCACCGCTTTAGTCAACAACAGGCTATATGTCATTCACAAAACGACAGCTCGTGTGCCAGTAAGTGTCGACGGTGCATTATATTTAACCACGATTGGGGGGCTCGCCTTTGGCACTAATGGAGATTCCTAGAGAGCTTTGAAAAGTTCAAGAGCTCATCTCTCTCGATGAGTGTCCATGCGTGCGCGACTTGTCACCGACCTCCCGTCGCCATCAGCATAAGCCAGAATGCACTTTAAATAAATAAGCAAAACAAAACACTTCCCACATCTGATGAGTGGACGTAATGCACTTTATCCGACCAGGGTTGCCAGATGAGACTGATGATGTCCTGCTCAAAAAATGCCTAAAGGGACACTGTGCAGGAAATGGTCAAAAAAGGTACTGTAACTATGCTGCACATTGAAATTGGGCTGCCTATTGCCAAATTTGATCTTTACATGAAAGTTTACTAAGTATTAAACAAATTATCTGGTATGGTCCAAGTACAGTCATTTTTGCAGCTAAAATGGCTATTTTTAGAAATTCAAAATGGCGGACCATAGGGATGCAAACGATAAATCGATTAATCGACTTTAATCAATCAATGCATTAATCGATTAAAAAACATTAATCGCAATTAATCGACAATTCAACTGACAAGAGACCCAGGTGAAATGGGCATGTGAAGAGTGTGTGTGAAGAGGGGTGTGAATAGTGGGAATATTTAAATCACCTTTTGCATTAAAAAACTAATTTAAATGTGTTATTTTATCTCAATTTTTAGCTAAAAATTTTAGATTTAGTGTTTTTTTCCCGATAAGGCCATCAACTAATGATTAATGAATTAATCGATAATTTGCATCCCTAGCGGACCATGCAGAAGATCCCCCTTTTCATGTATGAAAAGTGCAATTTTTCCAGTCATAATGAATACTTAGAATTTGATGCTGGTGGTAAGTATCCATGAAAAATGTAACATTAGTGAATGGGCAGCATGAATTCTGGAAATAAACAACTAAAAATCTCACACAGTGTCCCTTTAAAACCCGCCTGGAAGCACTAAATCCCCCTTATTTCTATGGCCATTAATTGGCAGAAAACCCACCCAAATGTCTTTTTATTTTCAACCGGCAGACGGTCATCCTTAGCAGCCCAATTGGACTGGAAACCGCTCAATCTGGCAACACTGAATGTGTCCAGTGAAAGGCATTTGTATTATACAGTGGCGTTCAGCTATGTGCTGGAATGTTGAGGTAATCCTTCCCTGTGAGCCGCCTGGTTATATTTTAATCGTGTCGCCCGTGACTGGCTTTCACAAGCCACCAGGTTCCCCTTGACTCTTCAGAGACGGGGAAGCCGACAAGTGGGGGTAGACAAACGGGTCAGTCGTCCCAGGCCCAAGGAGAGAAAGGGGGCTCAGAATTGGGGGACCTCATTACATTGTAATTATTGTGCCAGGGGGCCCTTTCAAATGACTTTGTCCCAGGGGCCCAAGCCAAAGCAGTCAGTGACCCTGCTCAGAGGTACAAGTCAAGTCAAGTCAAGTCAAAGTTTAAGTGTAATGCACTTTTAAAAACAACATGAGCAATTCACCAAAGCGCTATCAGGAAGGCCCAAGTAAAGGCTTGAAACAACATGGAACAACACAGACACCCATAAAACACACAAAAGCACAAGCAATACAAAAAGCACAAGCAACGCAAAAAGCACAAGCAACGCAAAAAGCACAAGCAACGCAAAAAGCACAAGCAACGCAAAAAGCACAAGCAACGCAAAAAGCACAAGCAACGCAAAAAGCACAAGCAGCAACATGGTGAGGTGAGGTGCGCACTGACTCGGTGAGGTTAGTAGTATAATTGGCATTCCTCTCTTATGTCATCGCTCTCTCTGCATATATATGGCTCCTGAAAGCCGACACCTCCGAAAGATTTAGGCGGTCGCCCGGTGCTGTGATGATGATGAGATGGATATACTGTGCTGTACTGCATGGCATGGCATGGCGTACGGTAAACTTTATTTTTACCGGTAACCTGAACGGGTGAAAAATTAGACTTGACTTCCGAGAGTTAACGTGTCGGAGGGGGTGCTGTGGAGCAGCGCGCTACAGATGTTGTCACTTCAATCTGCTCACGTGGCAGCGTACCGTGGTCATTACACCCTGTGGCCATTCGGAATGCGGGGGCAGTATAGCACTGCACTAGCCTCCCACACTATAGCACTAGCCTCCCACATTTGGGCTTACAGTATTGTGACTCTGCGCACATCACGATTTCTCCGTTCTATACAACATCGTTACAGTCCTACACTCGCCCCTAAGATGTTATGTGGTCCGTAAGAGATTTTTCCTCCACCCACACGGTTACAGGCCCATTTGAAGAGTATAGATGAAAGTTTTTGTCTGTGCATTCTTTTAATTCCTCTAGTCCCCCCGTATCCTTACATAACCACGGCTGGGCTGCTGTGATAAGCGTGAGCAGCCCGTCCATCGCTATCTGGCTTCCAAAGCATGCAGTTGCAGATACGATACGAGGCCTACTGTACTGTACTCGTATGCAAACACCAGAGGCAGACACTGAAGTCCAGCATCCAGCAGCGCCTCTACCATTTTTGGTGCCCGAAGTCAGTCAGGGATATCAAACTCGGGCTGCCCCGGGGCCAAAGAGTCATTTTATTCGGCCCCCGCAAGATCATTTCAAACAGGGGCGTAGGCAGAAATAATAAAACAGGCGGGGCCCAGAAAAAATCGTACGGGCCCAACCCGAAAGCGTGTAGGTAGATATTATAACATTGTGCTCAAAAATGATACTTTGAAATTGAAATCATAGAAATCACAGAAGATGAACCAGACTTTTGACAAAATGATTAATTTTCTCTCAGTGCTATGCCATTAATTATAGTTCAATGACCTAACAGTTGACTGAGTGTGAATGAGGCGGGCTTGGATGTCAAGTGGGCGGGCCCAGGCCCACCCAGGCCCACCCATGATTTCAAATGTGTATTACATTTGGCCTGACAAGATTTGAACATGAAAGTTGGTGTGTTACAGGAATGTGCGTGTTCCCGGGGCAATGATCACAATCATGCAATATAATATGCGCATGCACATTTTAACTGCCATCTATGATGAGAAAGAGTGTGTGTGAAATCTAACTATGAGTATTAAGTGCATGTAGGCACTGTTTTAGTCACTTATAGTCATAATTATAGTCATTTATACAAGCGACTTCGTTCCAAATTTGAGTTTGACACTCCTAGGCGATATGAAGAGATGGGTCCCTTTTGAATTATTGTGGCTAGGGCTGGGCGATATGGAAAAAAAACTATATCACGATATGGATTACTTTATATCACGATAACGATATATATCACGATATAGCACAATTACATAAGTTTTCAGTTATTCTCTTTATTTGCTCTTTATTTTTTCATGTCGCAAAACAACCTTTCTTTAAAATGGATCTTTTTATTCTTATTTTTACAGTTACATGAACTTATAGTGTGTATTGTGACAACATGAAATGTAATTAAATTATAGTAATTTTATCAATTTTATACAATTGAATATCACGATATAAACGATATAGGAGAAAGGTCACGATATACACTTTTATATCACGATAACGATATATATCGTCATATTGCCCAGCCCTAATTGTGGCTTGTATTTTATCATGGTGGGCTTGACTGTCGGTGGGCCCCTACAGAGAGGAGAGGGGATTTTGGTGGGGCCCAATGCTATTGCCTCGTCTTCTTATTGCTAAAACCGGCTCTGCTGATGTCTGATGTTTGATGGGCCTGACCTAAGCCTAAGCAAGCCAAGCCAAGCCAACAACATCGCTGCCCGACTGACAGAAAAAAAAGAAAAGCGATCAATGAAAACGCCAAATATTTAGTAGCCTGAGAAGGACCAGACGTCTGCATGTGGACAAAACAAAGTGCACGCACGCACGCACGCACGCACGCACGCACGCACGCACGCACGCACGCACGCACGCACGCACGCACGCACGCACGCACGCACGCACATCCAGACACGCACACGCGCGCGCACACGCACACACGCACACACACACACACACACACACACACACACACACACACACACACACACACACGTATGTTGGCTCAGAAACATTGTATGTCTCTGTCTTACGCACCATACTCACACAATCGAACACACACGCACACACGCACACACGCACACACACAATCTCTCTGTCTCTATATCAAGCACAGGCGCAGTGCAAAGATGTATGGGCCGGATTTAGGAAGTGCCGTTCATCACATGGATCTGTGTGCTGTGCTGCACTGCAGTTGCTTTTTAAGTTATGGTTTATTCCACTATCTCCTCTTCTCTTCTCTTCTCTTCTCTTCTCTTCTCTTCTCTTCTCTTCTCTTCTCTTCTCTCCTCTCTTCTCTCCTCTCCTCTTCTCTCCTCTCCTCTCCTCTCCTCTCCTCTCCTCTCCTCTCCTCTCCTCTCCTCTCCTCCCTTCTCGTCTTCTCTTCTCTTCTCTTCTCTTCTCTTCCTCTCTTCTCTTCTCTTCTCTTCTCTTCTCTTCTCTTCTCTTCTCTTCTCTTCTCTTCTCTTCCTCTCTTCTCTTCTCTTCACTTCTCTTCTCCTCCTCTCTTCTCTCCACTCTCTCTTCCTCTCTTCTCTTCTCTCTCTCTTCTCTTCTCTTCTCTTCTCTTCTCTTCTCTTCTCTTCTCTTCTCTTCTCTTCTCTCCTTTCCTCTCCTCTCCTCTCCTCTCCTCTCCTCTCGTCTCTTCTCCTCTCCTCCGCTTTCCTCTGCTTTACTCTCCTCTGCTTTACTCTCCTCTGCTTTTCTCTCCTCTGCTTTCCTCTTCTCTTCTCTTCTCTTCTCTTCTCTCCTCTCCTCTCCTCTCCTCTCCTCTCCTCTCCTCTCCTCTTCTCACTCCTGTCTCTTCTCTTCTCTTCTCTTCTCTTCTCTTCTCTTCTCTTCTCTTCTCTCCTATCCTCTTCTCTTCTCTTCTCTTCTCTTCTCTTCTCTTCTCTTCTCTTCTCTTCTCTTCTCTTCTCTTCTCTTCTCTTCTCTTCTCCCCCTCTCCTCTCCTCTTCTCTCTTTCCTCTCCTCTCCTCTCTTTCCTCTCCTCTCCTCTCCTCTCCTCTCCTCTCCTCTCCATTCCTCTCGCCTCGCCTCGCCTCGCCTCGCCTCACCTCGCCTTGCCTCTCCTCTCCTCTCCTCTCCTTCCCTCTCCTCTCCTTTCGTCTCTTCCATCCTCCTCTCCCCTCCTCTCCTCTCCTCTCCTCTCCTCCTCTATCTTTCCTCTGTTTTGTTTTCCTCTCCTGTTCTGTATTCTCCCTGTCTCTCTTCCACCATTTCCTTTCCTTCTCCTCCTGCTCCTCTTCTCCTCTCCTCTCTGCTTTCCTCTTCTCTCTTGACTTGTAGTATAGGCCTCTCCACTCCTCTCTCCTACACCCACACCCCATCTCCCTACTTCTCTTCTTCTCTTCTCTGCTCACCACTCTCCTCTCCTCTCTCCTCCCCTCCACCCCCACCCCATCTCTCCCTTTTTCTCCTCGTCTCTCCTCTCCACTGTCCTCTCCTCTGCTCTCCTCTTCTGTGTTGAACTGTATAGTCCTCTCCTCTCCTCTCCTCTCTCCTCTCCTCTTCTCACCACTCTCTTCTCTTCTCTCCTCCTCTCTCCTCTCCTCCTCCCTCACCCTGTCTCCCTTCTTCTCCTCTCCTCTCCTCTGCTAACCACTCTCCTCTCCTCTCTCCTCTCCTCTTCTCACCACTCTCCTCTCTCCTCTCCTCTTCTCACCACTCTCTTCTCTTCTCTTCTCTTCTCTTCTCTTCTCTTCTCTTCTCTTCTCTCTCTTCTCTTCTCTTCTCTTCTCTTCTCTTCTCTTCTCTTCTCTTCTACTCTCTTCTCTTCTCTCTCTTCTCTTCTCTTCTCTTCTCTTCTCTTCTCTCTTCTCTCCTCTCCTCTCCTCTCCTCTCCTCTCCTCTCCTCTCCTCTCCTCTCTCCTCTCCTCTCCTCTCTTCTCTTCTCTTCTCTTCTCTTCTCTTCTCTTCTCTTCTCTTCTCTTCTCTTCTCTTCTCTCCTATCCTCTTCTCTTCTCTTCTCTTCTCTTCTCTTCTCTTCTCTTCTCTTCTCTTCTCTTCTCTTCTCTTCTCTTCTCTTCTCTCCTCTTCTCTCCTCTTCTCTCTTTCCTCTCCTCTCCTCTCTTTCCTCTCCTCTCCTCTCCTCTCCTCTCCTCTCCTTCCCTCTCCTCTCCTCGCCTCGCCTCGCCTCTCCTCGCCTTGCCTCTCCTCTCCTCTCCTCTCCTTCCCTTCCCTCTCCTCTCGTCTCTTCCATCCTCCTCTCCCCTCCTATCCTCTCCTCTCCTTCTCTATCTTTCCTTTGTTTTGTTTTCCTCTCCTGCTCTGTATTCTCCCTGTCTCTCTTCCACCATTTCCTCTCATTCTCCTCCTGCTCCTCTTCTCCTCTCCTCTTCTCTCTTGACTTGTAGTAATTTCCTCTCCACTCCTCTCTCCTACACCCACACCCCATCTCCCTACTTCTCTTCTTCTCTTCTCTGCTCACCACTCTCCTCTCCTCTCCTCTCTCCTCCCCTGCACCCCCACCCCATCTCTCCCTTTTTCTCCTCGTCTCTCCTCTCCTCTCCTCTGCTCTCCTCTTCTGTGTTGAACTGTATAGTCCTCTCCTCTATCCTCTCCTCCTCCCTCACCCTATCTCCCTTCTTCTCCTCTCCTCTCCTCTGCTAACCACTCTCCTCTCCTCTCCTCTCCTCTTCTCACCACTCTCCTCTCCTCTCCTCTCCTCTTCTCACCACTCTCTTCTCTTCTCTTCTCTTCTCTTCTCTTCTCTTCTCTTCTCTTCTCTTCTCTCCTCTCCTCTTCTCATGACCAGTTCTCCTTTTCTTCTCTTCTCTTCTCTTCTCTTCTCTTCTCTTCTCTTCTCTTCTCTCCTCTCCTCTCCTCTCCTCTCCTCTCCTCTCCTCTCCTCTCCTCTCCTCTCTTCTCTTCTCTTCTCTTCTCTTCTCTTCTCTTCTCTTCTCTTCTCTTCTCTTCTCTTCTCTTCTCTTCTCCTCTCCTCTCCTCTGCTAACCACTCTCCTCTCCTCTCTCCTCTCCTCTTCTCACCACTCTCCTCTCCTCTGCTCTCTGGCTCGATTGAACAAAAAACACAGGAAGTCATGCCTGCGTCTATCAAATGAACGCCTCACGCTTAGTTCTGGGAAGCATCATTCGCTAACAGGAATCCCGTTTCCCTGATGGACAAGTCATTTCTAATCTAATATGATCCAATAAAAATTGGATCTGCCTCCAGAGATTTGGGAAGCGCTCTCTCTCTCTCCATCCTTTTGCGTTTTTGGTAAATGGATGTGATTGCGGCGGATAGAGGTTCTTTTTTCTCTCATTTGAGTGCAAAACATTACCCCAAGACATTACCCTTAACCCTAAGGTGCCCCTGGGCAAATTACCTCATGGGTGCTGCCTAACCTTCATGATAAATATTGTGGAAGCTTGTTTCGTTTGGTGCTGCTCCCTCAATGGTCAGTGAGTGCGTATTAATATGCGACCTTGCCTCCTCCACTTGCGCTTGTCTCCTCGTCCCGCCTCCTGGCCCCTCCTCCGTGGAGAAAACGATAAAGTTTCCCAGCTGTCAGCCTAGCCACAACGACTTTTGAGGGACTGTTTTTCATTCACCATCCCAATTGCAAATGAGAGAAAGACTCTACAATTGAGCTTTTGCAAGATATTGAAATATAATGCTGTTGTCAGTGATGTCATCATGACGAGAAGCAAGTGGAGGAGGCAAGTGGAGGAGGCAAGGTCGCATATTAAGACGCACTCAGTGCCCATATGCACTCTGAAGCTGGGGAGCGTGTCTATGTTCCCACAGCCCATTGGTCCCACAGCCCATTGGTCCCACAACCCATCATTGGTCCCACAGCCCATTGGCTCCACAGCCCATTGGTCCCACAGCCCATTGGTCTCACAACCCATTGGTCCCACAGCCCATTGGTCCCACAACCCATCATTGGTCCCACAGCCCATTGGTCCCACAGCCCATTGGTCCCACAGCCCATTGGTCCCACAGCCCATTGGTCCCACAGCCCATTGGTCCCACAGCCCATTGGTCCCACAGCCCATTGGTCCCACAACCCATCATTGGTCCCACAGCCCATTGGGTCCCACAACCAATGTGAGTAAGCGTGTATCCAACACTAAAAATACAGGGTAAATGCAGTGTACATTTTTTTACAGGGTAAACATTTCCACAGGGTAAAAGTAGTAGTAAGAGACTACCTGTACACTACTGCCGCTGTTCCCTGTGGCCATTATATTTTACAGACGTGTTGACCCTCGGGGTCTTTGTGTCAGGTTTAGGTCAGGTCAGGTCAGGTTTTGACCTGCGAAACCCCTAAAATCCTCGGCTATTCATACACCACATACTACAGACAGTGATGGATAGATAGCCGATGATTTGTACCATTTGTAGCCTTCTTGACTGCAGCTCTAAATGCCTTAGATAAGTCGTCTCGTGGAGGTTGCGTGGTATGCGCCTGGAACGGGAAAACAAACAAGTGTCCCCATTACCGCAAATGGGACGCCACCATAATACCAGAGATTCTTTAAGTATATAGAGATATGCCAACATAATAGGTTTCTATGGGCACCTAACGCGTCCAGGTTCCGGTCTGCCTAAAGGAGCGTGTCATAATGCTCCTACAATGAATAGAACAGTCCTTAGGTCTGCCTAGGTCTGCCTAAGGGGGGCCATAATAGAACCAGGAAACAATGGACCAATGGAACCTCTCTCTCTCTACTCTCTCTGATAATACAGTAGGTTACTGTATAGTGAGTAGGGCTGGGTATCGCAGCCATGTTCCTGTATCGATTCGATTTCGATTCTTATGTCTTTGAATCGATTAATCACGATTCGATTCGATTCATTCCGAATCGATTCAATCCGTTCCCTTCTTGGTGCCAGGATTTCCCCCAAAAGATGCTGTTGCCTATTTTTATATAAAAATGTCAAAGGGCTGTGGCTTGACAGTGTTAACAGATTGCTATTTTTTTTGTAATAAGTAGGTCTAGGCCTACTTGACTAATACCTACTGGGTATTTTCCATAGACCTAAATTAAACAAAAAGAACAAAAAGAAAAAGAACCAAAGAATCGATTTTGTCCCCTGTCAATCGATTATGTGAATTTCGATTCGATTCGATCGATTATCGATTAACTCGATTATTTTACCCAGCCCTAATAGTGAGCTTATCAATGCGTATGGTCTGAACTCCATCTGACATCTTGTGCATGTAACCAAGGGTCGTGACATTTTCTAGACAGGCCCCAAGTCTCCCCCGTCGGGCAGCCAGAAGTGAGTTCATTTTGGTGTCACTTAATAAATCTGCCATGTTGCACGAGGGATGATCTTATTTGTGCATTTATATATACAGGGAAGAAGATATAATCAGAATATTTAAGATTATGTTTTTTTTGTCCAAACTCAATTTGTGCAGAACACAAGTTTGTATCAGTTTGTGCGTGTGTATGTAATGTACTGTATGTTTTCAAAAGTAGAAGTAAAGGGGACCATGTAAAGAAGATCAGTTGTTTGAGTGTGCATGCCTATGTGCCTGTTCTCGTAACGTGTGTGTGTGCGAGTGCGTGTGTGTGTGTGTGTGTGTGTGTGTGTGTGTGTGTGTGTGTGTGTGTGTGTGTGTGTGTATGAGTGCACATGCCTATGTGTGTGTAGTATGTGTTTGTGTGTATGGAGGGTGTACGCTTATGTTTGTGTATACGTGTGTGTGTGTGTATGACTGTGTGTTTGTGTACGCGCTTGTGTGCGTGCACATGTACTGTATTTGTGTATACGTGTGTGTTTGTGTACTTGTGTGTGTCCACATGTGTGTTTGTGTATGCACGTGTGCGCGCGCATGTGTGTGTGAGAGCGCGTGCATGTTGATGGATGGTGTTTGGAGTGTGCTGGCTGGCCGAGCGGCGGAGCCGTCGCCTTGACGACCTTTGGTCCAGATTTAACCCTCTCACTGACACTCTACACCCCAACTGGAGCACTTCCTCCTGGAGACTATTCATATGCAGCACGCATGCCAAGACACCTTGGGGTTGGGGTGTGTGTGTGTGTGTTTGTGTGTGTGTGTGTGTGTGTGTGTGTGTGTGTGTGTGTATGTGTATGTGTATGTGTATGTGTATGTGTATGTGTATGTGTATGTGTTGTGTTGTGTTGTGTTGTGTTGTGTTGTGTTGTGTTGTGTTGTGTTGTGTTGTGTTGTGTTGTGTTGTGTTGTGTTGTGTTGTGTTGTGTTGTGTTGTGTTGTGTTGTGTTGTGTTGTGTTGTGTTGTGTTGTGTTGTGTTGTGGCGTGGCGTGGCGTGGCGTGGCGTGGCGTGGCGTGGCGTGGCGTGGCGTGGCGTGGCGTGGCGTGGCGTGGCGTGGCGTGGCGTGGCGTGCGTGCGCGTGTGTGTGTGACAGACAGAGAGAGATGGAGAGGGAGAGAGCGCAAGTGTGTGCGAGCGAGCGCAAGTTTGTTTAAGTTTCTGTTGGGAAAAAATCTAGTTTGTGCAAGATAAGAACAAAATCAAAATGACAAACTGGAATAAGGTATTAATGGTGAATTTCTTTGAGTGTAGGCTAATCTCTGGCTGTGAGTATGTGTATGAGACCACTGTAGGAGTCTATATGTGTTTCAATGTGTGTGTGTGCCTTGCCTTGCCTGTGATGTCGGTACGTGTCCCTGAGCCTGAATGACAGCTGCACATAACCCAACGCACGCACGCACGCACGCACGCACGCACGCACGCACGCACGCACGCACGCACGCACGCACGCACGCACGCACGCACACACACACTTACACACACACACACACACACACACACACACTCCTCTGAGTGCTGGAAGGTCCCTGTTGGGGTCAGCCAGAGTCTCTAAAACAGAAGTGTGCCAGGTCAGGCCAGAGAGATGTGAGATAAAATGAGCTGTGCTGAGCTGTGCTGAGCTCTGCTGCGCTGAGTCAATCCAAAGGCCCCCGCGGCATTCACCCTCTTGCCAGGCACCCATGCACTGTTACCCCCATACCAGGGGTACTTGCAGTGCCTACCGACTCCTCCAACTCTGCCTGCCAGCCTGCCCGCCTGGTCCCAGAGGCAGGGTTCCCACGGGTCATGGAATTTCTGGAATATCATGGAATTTCATACAAGTTTTTCCAGTCATGGAAAGTCATGGAAT
>NC_085873.1:48019553-48037053 GCF_034702125.1 Engraulis encrasicolus | reverse complement strand
ACACACACACACACACACACACACAAACGTGATTGTTTGCACCCTTCTGTGCTGCTGGAAGATGTCAAAAGGTGCCCTCATCCCGTCTGTCTCTATCTATCACACACACACATACACACACACACACACACACACACACACACACACACACACACACACACACACACACACACACACACACACACACACACACACACTGAGGTGTCCTTACTGATGTTAAATCTTCAATCAGAGGCCCTTACATAAGACCACCTGGGCAGGAGTTTCGCGAGGGCCATACTCATGAACGGCGTGACGTTTTCAATGTGCGTTACGCCCATTTGTGGGGGAAAACAACCCATGCAAGTCAATTGGTGATGTTGTTGTTTAATAAACGAAAGATACGGACCTGTAGACTAGCGTTGTTCACGCGCAACATGCCGAAAACGTGTTGTGTTGCCGGCTGTTCAAATAATATAGCCAAACAGCCGTGGCTGAAGCATGGAATGTGTTCAGTTTGGCTAGCCAATGTAGCATGTAAGTCAATGAGACATTCGGTTTGTTTTCACCCATAAAGGGGCGTAACGCAAATTTAAGAGCAAAGTACCCGGATGGCCGTTCATGAGTATGAGGGCCATGACCATGAGGCCCTCGTGCCCTCCCACTTTGGCCTTTGCCCTTGAAAAAAAATATCTGCCTTAAGGCCACAGTGGCCTTGATGCAGGGCTGATAGTATTCGATTCAGGCTCCATGCCTGATTTCAGGCTTGACAGAGTTTGCAAAAATAAAAACATTGATTATTATTAGCCATTAGGTTATTCTTATCTCAGAAAGTGTTACAGGTTCAGGGTTTTCTTCTACTATCAGGCTTGAATAATGGTCATACACAGGCTATTAAATGTTTGAATAATGTGTCAAAATAGGCCTACGTTACGTCACTATGCAGTATCTTGTCGTCGTCGTTAGAGCAGGGGAAAAAGTTCAGGCTTAGGATTTTTTTTCACTATCACCCCTGTTGATGCCTCTCTGACGCCCAATTCATTAAAATCCATTAAAATGCATGAAATTGCATGTAAGAAACACAACTTTTCTTGGGGGACAACCCCCAAACCCCCCACCCAAAAACATGTCCTCCTTTCTGCTGGCACGAACATGGTCACACTAGCCTTCACACAGTCTTGTATTTTGCACTTCATTTGCTCTGAATTAACACCAGTCAGCCTGATGAGAAAAATGGTTACATTTCAATTTGACTCCTAGAAAAACAAAAAAAAGTTTTCATTTATGGCCTTGGTGCCCTGGCTTTTGGCCTTTGTGCCCTTAAAAAATGGACAACTCAAAAGGCCAAGTGTCCTTGCCCCTAAAATAACGAAATTCCAGGCCTGACAGGAGCTGAAGGTTGTCAGGTTCAAGTAGGGTGACCACCTGGGCTGGGTAAAATAATCGATTCAATCGATAATCGATCGATATCATTTAAAATTCACATAATCGATTCACAGGGCACAAAATCGATTTTTTTGCTCTTTTTCTTTTTGTTCTTTTTGTTTCATTTTGGTCTATGGAAAATACCCAGTAGGTATTAGTCATGTAAGCCTAGGCCTACTTATTACAAAATAGCAATCCAGGGCTTTTTCCAGGATTTTTTAGTATGAGGGAGGAGGGGGGGGGGGTGAAGGGGGGGTCCTCCCCCCCTTCTCTGGTGCGCGATTTTTTAAAAAATGAAGGTAAAATGGGGCTTTTTGAGACTATCTGAGAGGGACATTTTTTTTTACTTTTGTGTACATCCTAAAAGTACAATGTTAGTGCACTTCAAAATGGCTGAGAAGAAAAAGGAACATATTCCCCTCCCTATATGAAATGCACAAATTAAGCCATTAAGCAAAACTTGAAATTTATTCTGGTACATAGGTAAATATTCATGATCTGGCAGGGAGCTGGGATGAAATTGGTCAGGGGGGCAGATTTTTTAAAAGAGAGACCAGAGAGGCAATTACACTTCTGTCCTGAAAATACAATGTCTCGCATATGAGTACGCTAGCCTATGAGGCTATGATTAGACTACCCATATGGGTTACACTTTTTTAATTGCATTTGGTACCACAGTAACAGCAACTCAGTAATCTGAACATTACCCTTTGAAAGTACAACATTGTTCTATACTTGCATTTTAGAAATGAAACAAAAAAGAGTGGATGCCAACCAAACACATTTCCTCTAAATAACAATTTGGCAATATTGAAGGCTTGCACATCAAAAACCTAGGCTACACCCCGAGACTGTCAAAGAAAATACTGACTTCACATGACGTGACGTGATGATGATGACAGTTGAGCAAGTGAGCGCACAGAGAGCCTGATATGTGTCCTCCCTTGCCAAGGTGTCAGGAGGAGTAACATACAGTACTAGCCACGTACTTTGGGCTTTCTTACAAGATAGGTGTATGTATAAACCGAAGCTATTTCTTCTCACAAAGTTAACAGGTTGAGCATTTGTTAGCATTTGTGCTAAGCGGAGAATTGGCTATTCTAGCGCCAAAGTTTCTCTCCAGCTCTTCTCCGTCAGTGGAAGCGCTCGATACTCCCGACGCTTATCTTTTCAAAACTCCCCCAACTGTTTGTCTGTCTGCCTCTGTCTCATGTGCGCGACGCGCACGCTGTCTTTTGCGCCTTCTCTCGTTCACACGTTCCTGCGTTTCTCATGGTGTGTATTTATTTTAGGAGCAAAATACAATTGAAAGGGTTAAAACATCTACTCGCACACGTGCGCCCTTTCCATTATTTCGTTCGCACAATCATTTATTTTAGGGGCATATGCGAGCAAAAGGCTCGCACTGTAGAGCCCTGATCAGGGTGGACGCAGGCTCCCCCCCCTCCTCTCTCTAAAAAAAGAACTTGTTGCGGCCCAAACAGTGAGTAACTTCACCAGCATTTTTCGTGAGCTACGGCGTTGTAGGTGCTCAGGCAGGCAGTCACCCTGCGCAATGATTATTGGAGAAACGCTAATAGGCTATAGCCTAAACGGAGGTCACAATGACAATTCATTTCCCCCTAAATTATTAAATTATCACGCCGCAAGCATTTGAACAGGAGAATCTTGGCAGGTTGATCTAATGTTCAGTTCGAGACAAGGTGCGCCCTGAGCTCTGCCGGCATCTTGCAATGGTTCGTATTCAGACGTGCAGAAAAGTTATCAATGCGATTTAGCACTTTAGATTGTTATTAGATCATTATTATCATTACAATGTTGTGGATTAATGAGGCTTTATATTGAGAAATGTTCTAGGTGCGCTCAAAAAAACAAAACAAAACAAAAAACATGAGGGCGCATCCACGGAGTATGAGGGCGTGGCGCCCTTATTTCCCCGTTCAGAAAAAGCCCTGGCAATCTGTTAACACTGCCAAGCCACAGCCCTTTGACATTTTTATATAAAAATAGGCAACAGCATCTTTTGGGGGAAATCCTTGCACCAAAAAGGGAACGGATTGAATCGATTCGGAGTGAATCGAATTGAATCGAATCGAATCGTGATTAATCGATTCAAAGCCCTAAGAATCGAAATCGAATCGATACAGGAACATGGCTGCAATACCCAGCCCTAGTGACCACCTGGTAATAAGTCCAAGGGGGGACAAGGGGTATGCTTCGGAGGGACAATGTGGGACAGAACCTGGCGTGCACGCGCACAGAACTGCCGGTACTCGCGGTTAGCTTTCATAATATAGAACGCATAATGAAGAATCAGTCAGCGTGCTGCGAGGGCAAGGTGTTACAAAGTAGCATGGAACGAAGTTATAACCCACCGCTGACTTGCTTTGATGCAGGTTGGTCTTGTAACCCCCGTGTGACTGCCTATGTTTCAGGGATACAGACTTTTTTTTTTCGACACAAGCGGTCAATTCGCGGGACGCATGATTTGGGCTTGAAACGCTGTACGCGCACGCGCTACGCGGGACGGGTGGTCACCCTAGGTTGAAGAAGAGGAACCCAGTACAGTACAGTACAGTACGTCATTTGGTACAGAGACAGCAGTCTCAATGTGACTACCCTGGTGAAATACAAGATAAATGAAATTGACAAGATAAATGGTGTGTGGAGGACAAGTAACTCTGGGCAGTCTTTTCAAGTGGTTAAAATGTTGTGAGGGAGAGATGCCCATTTCTATGGAGCACAATGTACCTTTTGAACATATAAAATGGCATTCAAAATAAATGGGTGTTAAAAATCTCTCTCTCTCTCTCTCTCTCTCTCTCTCTCTCTCTCTCTCTCTCTCTCTCTCTCTCTCTCTCTCTCTCTCTCTCTCTCTCTCTCTCTCTCTCTCTCTCTCCGTCCCCTCTTCTTTTGCATCCTGTTACTCTTTTATCATTTTTGAATCATGCTTTTTTTCAAATAGCACCTTATCCCTCTCTGAGAGTTTGTCCGCACGTACAGGAACACACAGACAGGCCTGTGTTGTTTCATCTTGACTGTAGCCATGGCTTCTCCATTCCAGAATGCTCCATTCTCCATTCCAGAATGCTCCATTCTCCATTCCAGAATGCGCTTTGTTAGCTCCACCAGGGAAGCAGAGGCAGCGGCAGGGGGGGCAAAAGGGGTCAACTGTCCCTGGCCCAGGGTGAAAGGGGGCCCAGAATTGCCCGCCCCATTACATTGTATGTATTAAACGGGTGGGCCTTTCAGATGTCTTCCTCCTGGGCCTGGCCACCACGCTTCCGTCTGGCCGTCTGGCCTGTGCTGCTCCGATACTGATCTGTCAGACTCAAGTCTCATGTCCGGGACAAAATTGGTCCTTATCCGGGCCCTAAGGCGACAGACACCAGTTTCACCAGAGAGAGAGAGAGAGAGAGAGGGAGAGAGAGAGAGAGAGAGAGAGAGAAAGTCTGAACGTAGAGTAACAGTGTCCAGGTCTGTCCTGTACTGTCTTGGAGCAGATGGGAATGGCTTGAAGGGGACGCATGCTGTAGTACCAGAGAGAGTAGAGAGAGAGAGGTTCCATTGGCCCATTGTTTCCGGGTTCTATTATTGCAAGGGGGAGGGGGGGAAATCCCCCTTTAGGCAGACCTAAGGACTGTTCTATTCAATGCTAGGAGTATTATGACATGCCCCTTTAGGCAGACCGGAACCTGGTCATGTTAGGTGCCCATAGCAACCTATTACATTGGCATATCTCTATATACTTAAAGAATCTCTGGTAGTAGCGTTTGTGAACTCTGGGTTTTTCCATCAGGTGGGAAGCTGATCCTTATTCTTACACCGGTCACTTGACTGGTGGAACATGTCTCACTGCTTGCTAAGATGCTGAACCTGCTGTGAGGAGAAGAGAAGGGCATTCTACTATGAGTCACTGTTGCTATGTGCTGCCCAGCGAAGGCATAGCGACCTTGTGGCAGTTTTGTGTGTGTGTGTGTGTGTGTGTGCGTGTGCGTGTGTGTGTGTGTGTGTGTGTGTGTGTGTGTGTGTGTGTGTGTGTGTGTGCGTGTGCGTGTGCGTGTGCGTGTGTGTGTTGGTGTTTTGTGTGTGTATGTGTATGAAGTGGCATTGTGGGTGTAAATGTCTGTGTGTGTGTGTGCGCGTGTTTGTCTGTGTGTTTGTGTACCATCAGCTGGCTGGCATCATGTTACCAAAACAAGCTCAGAGCTGTGAAGGCATGTGGCCTGAGTAATCAGACTTGAATGTCAGTGACGCTGTGACACTTTCAAGCAGCTTGGAGGTGGTCCAGTGGTGTTGGTGTGCCTTCAACAAATACACTGATCGGCCCTGCCGTGGCCTAACGGCAAGGCACTGGGTTCCTACGCTGTTTACCCGGGTTCGATTCCCGCCCTGGTCATTTGTCGGTCCTTCAACACCTCTCTCTCCTCACTCATTTCCTGTCTATCCTCCACTGTCCTGTCAAAAAGGAAGGCAAAAAGCCCTAAAAAACTATTAAAAAAAACAAAAAAACAAAAAACTAAACACATACACTGATCAGCTTTTGTGTGTATGTCATTATGTGGCCCACATGTTCACAGTCTACTTTCAAATTTCTTAATTTTGAATTAAAGTTTTCCAGCCGAAGTAGTTTCAGTCAGATTATTGCCATTTGGCTGTTGTTATATCCTATTTTACCATATTCTTGGCAGATCAATCCTTTTTTTTTAACTTTATATTTAATATATTTATGTCATTACAATCATGATTACTGATTTCCCACAACAAATAGTTATTGCAGTTTTGCTTTATAGGACATAACAGAACAACCTACTCTTTCAATCTGTGCTAAAACCAACCATCTTGACGAATGTAGAAGTTTTGACGTTTCCTTCGTTTGTCTCATGTCGCATGTTATCATCTTTTCACAGCTCATCAATTGTGCTCTGATCCCGGACGAGCCCCCAACTTTTCTCACGTCGGCACGGCTGCTGCAGTGGCCCTGGGCTGATGTGTGGTGGTGTCGAGGCCCGGAGGATCCATCCGGCGGCGTCCAGATCCAGTTCCGCGCCTGCCTGAGCCGCACCCGCCTCTACACCAACGTCTGCGGAACGCTGCTGGAGGCAGCCGCGGCACTCGGAACGCGGAGCGGCACGCCGTCGGCCGGCGCGTCGGGAATACCGGGAATGCCAGTCACCTCTTTGGGTCACACCATGGCCAAGGGTAAGAGTTGTTGTGGTCACGATGTTGCAGTTGAACACAAATAGTGGCTGATAAGGAGAGTGCAACTATTATACCTTAAAACAGTGGTTCCCAACCTATGGGTCGGGACCCAACCTATGGGTCGCCAAAGATCCACGGTGGGTCGCGAAGCCCTCTTGATTTTGAGGGGTTTCATTTTAATACCATATATGGCCCATGTTGAATAAATGACAAATTTCAACTCATAGAAGCAACACAATGTAAGTGATGTTTCTATATTTAACACAGGACAAATTGAGGAATAAAATGATAACTAAGGAGTTTTCACAGGAAACAGAGTATCATGTGACTCCCTCTCGTGCGGGCGCTCGTGCGATTGGGCCACCAAAGCTTACAATGGTAAAAATATGGGTCCCTGAAAAAAAAGGTTGGGAACCACTGCCTTAAAATCACCCAGTGGTCTTGGAGGGTGCAATATGTTCAAAAACATCTGAAGGGAAAAAATTATTATAGGGTGATTTTTTAATGATGGAGGAGATTTTTTAATGGATTTGCCCACAACATTGTTTTTCACTTTTTCAATCAATTAAAGTGCCTGGACCAAGGGATCTTATTCTTTCAGTCTCTAAACACAAATAATGTTTGGGGGTGTAATAAACACCTAGACTAAACATGCCTACTTCTAAAACCTAAACATGATGGCAAAAGGAAGGACTGAATTCAAACGCACCCACAATGGTGGCTATATGCTCAATCACAAGGTCGTCTTAGGATACCCAGCAAAGAAATGTGCCAAAGGGTCAGACTGGGGGAGAGGTGTTGTAACTGAAACAGACCCCCACAATGTTGGTCACTGGGTGGTTATAATCAGGGCTGCACTGGGGGAGAAATAGGGCCCAGGCACTTTTGGCTTAAAGGGGCCCCACTGGGGGAGAAATAGGGCCCGGGCACTTTTGGCTTAAAGGGACAATGTGTGAGATTTTTAGTTGTTTATTTCCAGAATGCTGCTCATTCACTAATGTTACCTTTTCATGAATGCTTACCACCAGCATCAAATTCTAAGTATTCATTATGACAGGAAAAATTGCACTTTTCATACATGAAAAGGGGGATCTTCTCCATGGTCCGCCATTTTGAATTTCCAAAAATAGCCATTTTTAGCTGTACTGTACTTGGACCATACTAGAAAATTTCTTTCATGTAAAGATCAAATTTGGCAATAGGCAACCCAGTTTCAATGGGCAGCATAGTTGCAGTACCTTTTTTGACCATTTCCTGCACAGTGTCCCTTTTAAAGGGGCCCCTCATCATTAGCGACGCAGAACTGGCTCACCGGTGGGCCCGCACCCTCGTGGGCCTGCACCCTCGTGGGCCTGCACCCTCGTGGGCCCCTATTTTCAGAAATGTAAAAAAAAAAAAAAAATGCCAGATGGCCAGTCCAGCCCTGGTTATAAGAAAAAGGCCAATCACATAAGTAGAAACCTATGCAAAGACGTAAGCCTTTCTGAATGCTTCACTTATTTATAGGGCCTCAAAGCCTCAGAGTGGCTTAACAGAGTTCAGGTCAGAATGTTGAGAATGAGAAGTCGTAAACAGTTGTAAGCATGTGATTGTGGGAGAAAAAAAAGTGTGTTGGGTCAGGGAGATTTGATGATCCCGTTTGAAGGAAGCGGTTTTCTAGTGCACTGTTGTGACCAGTGGTCGAGTTGTAAAGTCAAAGCAAGGGGGATGGTCAAAGATTTATTCTAATTATTGGAAGTTCGGGGCTTTCTCCCCCGAGAAATTTTTGAAAAGTGCAATTTTAACACAATATGTGAAGAAGGGAGGGCTGTTTTAGAGGGGGATGATTTTTGACAATTTTCATATAGGGGGATGATTTTTTTTTTTTTTAAACATTTTCATTGTTGGGGGGGATGGCATCTCCCCTCATCCCCTACAACTGGAGCCCTGGTTGTGACACCTCTCTCCCGTTGCTCTGTTGGGAAATCATGTAAGCTTAGCGGTTGTGTTTGTAGTTCATTCTGGTTCCTCTTTGGCTGTATTTGATGAAACATGATACGGTTTTTGAACACTGATTTGTGACTCCGCTGCGCTCAGGGCCGGATTAATGCACAGGCTAGATATGGCTGCAGCCTAGGGGCCCCCACCTGCGCCTGCCAGGGGGCCCCTGACTAGCCAAAAGTGAAAAATAGCACAATTGTGACAAGATGCAATATTGATCATGTTGAGTTCAGTTGGTAGACATTTTGTCCTTAATTCCTAGCTCGGAATTATGACACTGTCTATGTAAATGTGGCCTAAAATTTGGCCTCCGGGGGGCCCCACAGCCACCTTTAGCCTAGGGGCCCCAGGCCATCTTAATCCGGCTCTGGCTGCGCTTGAAGTCCTCCCAAATACATATGGTGTCAAGCATCCAGTGCGGCATCGCTATGCAGAGCAGAGACTAAATCAGAACCTCATGGCAACCAATAGGCATGCATGCAAGGTCACAGAGGGTAATGTAAAATCTATGTTGCATACAGTGTGCATAATATATAGTCACTGTATACAGCAATATATAATATTGAACACAATAATATATTGTTTCTGTGTTGGACAAGGTGATGTTTCAAATGGCTGGCTTAAAGCTCACTGGGTTTTTATTATCTTATTGTGAGCCTGAAGGGAGACCGCAAATGATTTCAAGCAATTTGAATGTTATAAAGTAATTTTCCATCCCTTTAAATAATAGCAAGTCACCTTTGTGGCCATTTCTTTCTTCCCTCCCACCCCCATTTCAATCTAACTTTCTTGCCATCCTCTCTCCACTTCTCTCTCTCATTCTCGTCCTCCTCCATTCTCATTGGATTCTATCCTTTCCTCAACCTTCACCTGTCTGCTGGGTGTTGTGTCGATGTCGATGTGGGACACCCCCCACAGTCGTTGGGTGTTTTTGTGTGAGTGTGTGTGTGTGTTCGGGTGTGTGTGTGTGTGTGTGTGTGTGTGTGTGTGTGTGTGTGTGAGTGTGTGTGTGTGTTCGGGTGTGTGTGTGTGTGTGTGCGTGCGTTTGTTGTGTCAATGTCTATGTGAACCCCCCCCCATTGTCGTTGATCCGACCAGGCCAGGCCCCAGCCAGAGTGTGTGTTGTGTCAGTGTGTGTCGATGTCGATGTGAAACCCCCGCCCCACTGAAGTCGATTGCAGCGTAACCCAACTCCTCCCCAGGCGGCTGGCTGAGTTATCTGGAGGGGGGCCAGGTGACACTGCGTCTGGGCCCACACACACACACACACACACACACACACACACACACACACACACACACACACACACACACACACACACACACACACACACACACACACACACACACACACACACACTGAGGTGACACTGCGTCTGGGCCCACTGGCTCTCGCTCGGACACACACGCTGACTCTCTGACTCATCACCTGCCTGCAGTGCAGTACACAGTACTATACTCGCTAGCCCACAGGGGAGGGGACAAAGGGGACAGTTGTCCCGGGGCCCGGGGAGATGAGGGGGCCCCCCGAATTTAGTTGCTCCTGGTAGCAGGGTGGTACCCTGCGTGGATGCGTGAATGTGAGTGTGTACTGTGTGAATGTGACTGTGAATCGGTGAATGCGATAAAATGTTAAGTGCTTTGAGTGCTCGAAGGAGTGGGAAAGGCGCTATATAAATGCAGTCCATTTGCATTTACCAATTGGGATCTCATTATATTGTATGTATTAGGTGGAGTGGGGCCTTTCAGATGACTTTGCCCCAGGCCTTGCCAAAGCTGGTAGAGGCCCTCCTCTGGTTGTGAATCTCTCTGCCCTTCTCTCTTCTGCCTTCTCTTGCACTTTACTGCCTTCCGAGAGTTCTAGAGTCTCTTGATTGACATTCTAAAAGAATGCGTCAGCAGAATGGAACCCGACCAGTATTGATTGATTGAAGGAACATTCTTTAGCTGTGAAGGACGGTGAGGTAACTTTTTACTTTTTAACTCTGTCCTTGTTGTACTGATTGGTCATGTCATGGGTTGTTGTGCTATGCGCCTGTTTGCATGAAACAGGAAAATTGATTCAAGATGTGTTTCCTTTTTTACCTTCGCCAGAAGGTTATGTTTTGCCCGCCGTGTATTTATTTATTTATTTGTGAATATGTTTGTTTGTTTGTTTGTTTGTTTGTACTTCGTATAACTCAGTCAGAACTGAGCCGATTTTTATGAAATTTAGTGGGATGATTGGTCATGACCCAAGGAACAATCGATTAGTTTTTGGGAGTGATTGGGTCAAAGGTCAAAGGTCAAGGTCAAAATGTTTGTTTGTACTTTGTATAACTCAGACAGAACTGAGCCGATTTTTATGAAATTTAGTGAGATGATTGGTCATGACCCAAGGAACAATCGATTAGTTTTTGGGAGTGATTGGGTCAAAGGTCAAAGGTCAAGGTCAAGGTCACGAAAAGGTCAAAAACGTAAATTGAGCAGATTTTTATGAAATTTAGTGGGATGATTGGTCATGACCCAAGGAACAATCGATTACTTTTTGGGAGTGATTGGGTCAAAGGTCAAAGGTCAAGGTCACGAAAAGGTCAAAAACGTAAATTGAGCCGATTTTTATGAAATTTACTGGGATGATTGGTCATGACCCAAGGAACAATTGATTACTTTTTGGGAGTGATTGGGTCAAAGGTCAAGGTCACGAAAAGGTCAAAAACGTAAATTCAGCCGATTTTTATGACATTTAGTGGGATGATTGGTCATGACCCAAGGAACAATCGATTACTTTTTGGGAGTGATTGGCTCAAAGGTCAAGGTCAAGGTCACGAAAAGGTCAAAAACGTTTTTCTTTGCCAAGCACTATATGCCAGAACAACGTGTGCATGCTGAATTGAATAAGAGGTCAAGACTGGGCCAAAAATGTAATATTATGATATTCCGGTCCGATTTAAATGAAACTAACACCAAAATTTGGAGAATGTTATGCCCCACACTCTGAAGATGGCCAGAAAAAAATAAGTGGCGTAGGCGAAGGTTTGCGCTCTACCGAGTGCCCATTCCAGTTTATAATATGTGATGACTTGGACAAAGAGACACAAAAGAGATTAATGACAAAAATAAATAAAGCATTACTAGAATCAATTAATGTGGTGATTTTATGTCATTAGAAATTACTATTTCTTCTGCCATGTATCAATAAGCCATTGACAAAAAATAAACATCAGGACCATCCATAATCTCCGAATCAGGATACGGAACACCGTTGTATGCAGGTGTGAGCAAGTGTAGTAGGCTGTAGTGGGCTGTACTAGGCTAACAATAACCCCATAAGAGCTAATATCATTAAGGAGACACAGTGTCCCTTTTACATGTAGATGTGTTAACCTCTCATGCGGAATAAATAAAACCTTTGTATGCAGGTGTGAGCATAGTAGGCTAACAATAACCCCTAGACAATGCAAGAGCTGATATCATGTGTGACTGAGGAGACATAGGGTCCCTTTTACATGTAGATGGATTACAGGAGACCCAATATTATTATTATTATTATTATTATTATTATTATTATTATTATTATTATTATCCTGACATAGTGTCCCTTTTACATGTAGATGGGCTACAGGAGACCCAATATTATTATTATTATTATTATTATTATTATTATTATTATTATTATTCTAACATAGTGTCCCTTTTACATGTGGATGGGTTACAGGAGACAGAATATTATTATTATTATTATTATTATTATTATTATTATTATCCTGACATAGTGTCCCTTTTACATGTAGATGGGCTACAGGAGACCCAATATTATTATTATTATTATTATTATTATTATTATTATTATTATTATTATTATTATTATTATTATTATTATTATTATTATTATTATTATTATTCTAACATAGTGTCCCTTTTACATGTGGATGGGTTACAGGCGATCAGTGTGAGATCAGTGGAGACCAATAAGATGTTGAGGGGGAAACCCAATGCAAAACCGCATCCGAGTAATTACATGATGACAATGTCAGCTGAACAGTATTGTGAGACCTTTTGAAGTCATTGCTTGCACACGCACGCACACACACTCACACTCACATATGTACACACACACACACACACACACACACACACACACACACACACAAAGACGTATGTCTTGAGGGTCTCCTAAGTGCCTCTCAGCTTATGTTATGTGTGAATGGACTTCATTAAGCCTTGTGTCAAAGCTGAGGGTCAGTTGAGTACGCTGCTAAACACACACACACACACACACACACACACACACACACACACACACAGACACACAGACACACAGACACAGACACACACACACACACACACACACACACACACACACACACACACACACACACACACACACACACACACACACACACACACACAGGGGGTCTCGCTCTCTTTTATATTCTCTCCCTCTCTCTCTCCCTCTGTGTCTCTCCTTCCCTCCCTCCCTCAAGTATGTCTTTGATAGAAAGAGAGAATGAGAGAGACTATGTGTGTCTGTGGTACTAGGTAGGAGTGGTATGGTAGGAAATGAAGTCATTGAGCAGGAACTGCTGCCATAATGCTGTCTCTACATGAAGATGGAGGGTGTGCGTGCGTGTGTGTGTGCGTGTGCGTGTGCGTGTGCGTGCGTGTGCGTGCGCGTGTGTGTGCGTGTGCGTGCGCGTGCGCATGTGCATGTTGATGTGTGTGTGTGTGTGTGTGTCTGTGTGTGTGTGTGTGTGTGTCTCTGTCTGTGTGTCTCTGTGTCTCTGTCTGTGTCTGTGTCTCTGTCCGTGTCCGTGTCCGTGTCTGTGTCTGTGTCTGTGTCTGTTGGTGTGTGTGCGCGCATGTTGGTGTGTTTGTGCGTGTGTGTCTGTGCACACGCGTTGGTGTGTGTGTGCGCGTGTGTGTCTGTGCACACGCGTTGGTGTGTGTGTGTGTGTGTGTGTGTGTGTGAAGAAAGAGATCCCCAGACCCCGGCCCCTGGCTCCATTATCTCCCGTCACCACAGGGATGACAAATGACACTGTATTATGATCGAGGAGGGTTTCTGCAGCCCTCTCCCTGTGTGTGTGCGTGCGTGCGTGCGTGCGTGCGTGTGCGTGTCTCTGCCTCTGTCTGTGTCTGTCTGTCTGTGCGTGCGCGCGCGTGTGTGTCTGTGTGTGTGTGTGTGTGTGTGTGTGTGTGTGTGTGTGTGTGTGTGTGTGTGTGTGTGTGTGTGGGAGAGAAAGACATGATGTCGCATACGTAATGTGACCCATTGAAAGCGGCAGAATCTGTTCCGATAAATGATTTTCTGTTGTACTGCTGTAACGGAGCATGGCTAAAGCAGAGCAACTTGGCTGCAGGCCATGATTGTTTGTAATCATCAATTGTTTGTTGGGCCTAATTAGAACAGCTGACTATCAGCTGATTGCCAATCAGCTGTGTAGGCCTTCCCTACTTATTAAGCGGGCTTGCGGAGCAAGGACCATGCAGAGCATGGCCCTTGCAGAGCAAGGCCCGATTCTAGTAATCTCTAAGTCCTGTTTCTTATTATCGTTCTTGTGCAGGGCAGCAGTAAAATAGAAAATGGATCTCCTCCTAGGCCTTTCGAGATAGAGACACCGTTCAAACACTAAAACGACCGGCTCGGCTTGGAGATCGCGTCTCGTTATAGGCTTCTCTGTGTCTCTTGTCGTTTTCCCGTTTTTGGCGATTTTGTTAAAGCCTGGGTCTCCATTGAAAACAGTGGTGGAACCTCCATGAACCAAGGTTCCGCCACTCTAGAGATTAGAGTGTAGGAGGCTTTTTCGGTCATAAAACATCAACACTTTCACCTAGAAGTTTAGTTGACGCGTTGTTAGCGAGCTCTATGGGATGTCTCCAAATTGTCAAAGTTTCATCTCCCAACTCCCAATACTTTTTAAATGGCAGGTTTGTAAAAAAAACAGTCCTGGGTCTATGGAGAATCCCATTCTTTCGAAAAGTGCATTTTTCAAGAGATCAGCGCATGTCCCACACGGAGGTCCATTTGTGCCTGAAAAATTTAACCTATAAACTTCATTCAAAGACTGTTAGAGAGATCACAAGCATGACTCCGATCTGTGAAAAGGACACGTGCCAACTCCTTTTAGTTTTTTTACAACGATGTTGTAAAGACAAAAAACTCATTCTCATTTTCTCCCCAGTTTAGAGCTCAATACTAAATGTCTTTCAGTCAATCACAACAGGTGCAGCCAATGAAGTGTTCCATTTCAACTGTCACTGTCTCAAGATTCCATTCTTAACGAGCAGGTGCGAGCAAGCATTCTAGAAGTGTATTGTTCAGCTCTGCAATGCAATGTAATATAGTCTTGCTGGACTACGCATGACAACTAGCTGCTTGGCTTAGTGGTAATGCATGCTGGGTCATTCCACGCCAAATCAACAAGAGCCCGCACACTTAGGTCTCAAAAAATTCTGAAAATATTACCAAGTGTACCCATGGTACTTAAGAGAAACACTGTAAATTTATTTGAATGTAAGATGTATACTCTCCATGTTACAGCCAATTTTACTGGGGGAGGGGGGTGCCCATTTTGTTCACACTCTTTTTTTTGTCAAAGTTCACAAGCCTGTAGCTCAATAACTAAACCATGTAGGAAGTTAAAATTTGGCATGCTGGTACATAGATAGGAATAGTTTGTTGCAAAACTGTCAGTTTTGGTCTGTATGATCCTGCATCGTCATGGCATTCCCTCAAAGATGATACAAATTGTACTGGAGTTTTTGGCTGTGCTCTGTTTAGGCCTTCAGAAGACATATTTGTGCCCAACATAGCCTCATGATTTTTTCCCCTTGTAGATACAAGTAGAAACACTCCCATAAAAATCTATAAATAGAAAGGAAACCCCATCAGTGTTTGACCAGAAGACCTCACAAGTCTGACAAATCATTTTGGGTGTCATTTTCAGAGCACCAGAACACCTTGTGGGATTGTCCACAGATTTTTATTTTATATTTTTCTTCATTCTCCATGAAGTCTTCTTTTTAAAAATGCCAATGAGACTTGTCTTATGTGATGTTTTCTTTTGTAATTTCCACCCTATACATGGGCAAAATGCAAAAAGAGAGCGACATGATTTCGATAACATTTAATGTAAAGGCTAAATAATCAAATGCAAATTTTGCCCAGACATGATCACCCGAGAGTCCCTGTGCAGGGGTGCAGGTATCCCTTTCAATTTAAATGATTTCAGGAGCGTTCAATGTGGGAGCAGGTTCGCACACCAAAAGAGACAGTAGGTCAGGCACAAGGAGTCATGTTGTTACTTTTTTTGACCAGCAGATGGCAGCGGAAGAAACGCATAGAAAACGTATTGCCCTCAATGTGCATGTTGCCCATGTTCAGGTTGGAAATTACAAAAGAAAACATCACATAAGACAAGTACCATTTGCATTTTTAAAAAGAAGAATTCATGGAGAATGAAGAAAAAAATAAAATAAAAATCTGTGGACAATCCCACAAGGGGTTCTGGAGCTCTGAAAATGACACCCAAAATGATTTGTCAGACTTGTGAGGTCTTCTGGTCAAACACTAATGGGGTTTCCTTTCTATTTATAGATTTTTATGAGAGTGTCCCTACTTGTCTCTACAAGGGGAAAAAATCAAGAGGCTATGTTGGGCACAAATATGTCTTCTGAAGGCCTAAACAGAGCACAGCCAAAAACTCCAGTACAATTTGTATCATCTTTGAGGGAATGCCATGACGATGCAGGATCATACAGACCAAAACTGACAGTTTTGCAACAAACTATTCCTATCTATGTACCAGCATGCCAAATTTTAACTTCCTACATGGTTTAGTTATTGAGCTACGGGCTTGTGAACTTTGACAAAAAAAAGAGTGTGAACAAAATGGGCACCCCCCTCCCCCAGTAAAATTGGCTGTAACATGGAGAGTATACATCTTACATTCAAATAAATTTACAGTGTTTCTCTTAAGTACCATGGGTACACTTGGTAATATTTTCAGAATTTTTTGAGACCTAAGTGCGCGGGCTCTTGTTGATTTGGCGTGGAATGACCCTGCTGCTTTATTAGAGATATGGGGGTGGAGGGTTCAAATCCCACCCGAAGCCATGTTGATTTTCTAAATTATATCATATGCAGTGTTCCTTGGCCGACTTAAAATGCCATGTATATCATTTAGTATGGAAGGCAAATGTGCTGAATTACAGATATTGAGGTTGGGGGTTCAAAACCCAGTCAAAGCCATGTTGATTTTCAAAATTATATCATATGCAGTGTTCCTTGGCCAACTTAAAATGCCATGTATATCATTTAGTATGCATGGCAAATGTGCTGAATTACAGATATGAAGGTTGGGGGTTCGAATCCCAGTCAAAGCCATGTTGATTTTCAAAATTATATCATATGCAGTGTTCCTTGGACAACTTAAAATGCCATGTATGTCATTTAGTATGAATGGCAAATGTGCTGAATTAGGGATATGGGGGTTGGAGGTTCGAACCCCAGTCAAAGCCATGTTGATTTTCAAAATGATATCATATGCAGCGTTTCTTAGCCAACTTCAAATATCATGTACAGTATTGTATGTCATTTAATATCAATCGCAAAGGATGTGCTGAAATAGGGATATGGAGGTTGTGAGTTCGAATCCCGCTCGAAGCCATGTTGATTTTCAAAATTATATCATATGCAGTGTTCCTTAGCCAACTTAAAATACCATGTATGTCATTTAGTATATCCCCAAAACGCAGAGCTACAACACTTTCAAGATGGCTGAATCCAAGATGGCTGAATTGTTTGGCCCATAACTTCTGACTGGGTGGATGGAGTTTTTCCAAGATTTCTTTTAGCTTTGTTTTCTCAATAGTACTTTGTTTCATCTCTGCCCCAAAAGGCAAGCCCGCTTCCAGCATTTTCTGTGAGAAT